>NW_027038994.1:0-43855 GCF_034236695.1 Oncorhynchus nerka
GCTCCTGACACCTGCCTAGAGGGAAGTTACAGCCCCTTCCCGTTCCACAACGGCCGTGGTCGCACTTGTCGGTGGACTTTCTCACCGACCTTCCCCCGTCTCAGGGAAATACCATGATCCTGGTCGTTGTGGATCGGTTTTCTAAGTCCTGCCGTCTCATACCATTGCCCGGTCTCCCTACGGCCCTGCAGACTGCGGAGGCTCTGTTTACCCCTGTCTTCCGGCACTACGTGGTGCCTGAGGACATCGTTTCTGACCGGGTTCCCCAGTTCACGTCCAGAGTTTGGAGGGTGTTCATGGAATGGCTGGGGGTCTCAGTCAGCCTGACTTCGGGTTTTCACCCCAAGAGTAATGGGCAGGTGGAGAGAGTAAACCAGGATGTGGGTAGGTTTCTGCAGTTGTATTGCAGGGACCGGCCTGGTGAGTGGGCGAGGTACGTCCCATGGGCGGAGCTAGCTCAGAACTCCCGTCGCCACTCCTCTACTAACATGTCTCCGTTCCAGTGCATGTTGGGCTACCAGCCGGTCCTGGCTCCATGGCATCAGAGACAGACCGAGGCTCCTGCGGTGGAGAAATGGGTGCAGCGCTTGAAGGACACCCAGAGAGCAGTCCAGTAATCTTTCAAACAGGCTAGTGGATGGCAGAAGAGGAGCGCTGACCAGCACCGCAGTGAGGCCCCGTGTTCGCACCGGGGGACCGGGTCTGGCTCTCGACCCGACACCTGCCCCTCCGCCTGCCCTGCTGGAAGCTGGGGCCGCAGTGCGTAGGGCCATTTAAAGTCCTGTGGAGGATAAACGAGGTGTGTTATAGGTTACAGCTTCCTACTTTCTATCATATTAACCCCTCGTTTCATGTGTCTCTCTTCAGGCCGGTGGTGGCTGGTCCCCTGCAGGAAGGTGAGGTGCCTGAGGTCCCTCCGCCCCCTCTGGACATCGAGGGGCCCCCGGTGTACACAGTGCGTGCTATTCTGGACTCGAGACGCCGGGTGAGGGGCCTACAGTACCTCATAGACTGGGAGGGGTATGGTCCGGAGGAGAGGTGCTGGGTAGCGGTGGGGGACATTTTGGACCCTTCACTTCTGAGGGACTTCCACCGCCTCCACCCGGATCGCCCGGCGCCTCGCCCCCCGGGTCGCCCTCGAAAGGCCAGTGGCGGCACGCTGCGGGAGCCGTGCATCAGGGGGTACTGTCACGACTCCCACCAAAGGTGGCTCCCCTGCCTGTTCTGGCGGTGCTCGGCGGTCGTCGTCGCCGGTCTACTAGCCGCCACCAATCCCTTTTTCCTTTAGTGATTTTGGCTGGAAAAATGGCTGTGTTTTTCTGTGACTTGTCTCTGACCTGACATAATCGTTTGTGGTGCTTTCGCCGTAAAGCCTATTTGAAATCGGAACACTGTGGTGGGATTAACAAGAAGTGCATCTTTAAAATGGTGTGAAATACTTGTATGTTTGAGGAATTTTAATTATGGGATATCTGTTGTTTTGAATTTGGCGCCCTGCACTTTCACTGGCTGTTGTCATATCGATCCCATTAGCGGGATCTCAGCCATAAGAATTAACAGAATGATTGACATAGAGGGGTAAACGGGCTCCGTTAAAGATTAAAGGGGTGCCCAAACATCAGGTAGCCACAGGCTGGTTTAGTAAAACAGAATAATGAAGATATGCATATTAGCTATGTAATGGGCTTATGACAAACTAAAACTACTGTATAAAAGTAGACTTTTTGAGAAGCTTGTCTTGTTGTGATGACATTAATCGTGTTCCGTTTTACTGTTTTGTCTGTGGAACAACGTGCAGAGGCGGAGTACAAAACCATCATTATCAAGCACATCATCACCTGCCAGCCAAATCTTTAAGGTTATATATGAGAGAGATCTCTTAATTCTTCACCATGTCCCGCCTACTTTCTGACTCACCCAGTCTAGACTGGTTCCTGATAAAATGTATATATTATTTATTAAACACAAAGATATTGATCTTCTAATTATCACAGGCGTCTCAACAACACACACACACACTAAATACGCAAATAAAACTGTTCCATCCGCATCACTGCCTGGCCTAATTGAATGGTTTGAAGCTATAAATATGGTATCTCTCAAATTAGAGAACATAGGACTAGCATAATGATGAAATTAAATGTCACAATGAAATGTCACAATAGCTCCTTGCAGACAGGCTACACAACTAGGCGAAATTGCCAGGGGGGGAGGAGGGGACATGTCCCCCAAATATTCAGAACAGGTCGATTTGTCGTCGTTCTTCCTCCTCCCCAATAATTTCTGACCTCCAGGGGGCCCCCCAGATAGCATATGAACATGTCATAAGCGATAACAAAATGTGTCAAATTGCATGAAATTAGGTTTAACGGGCGACTTTGGGCACGAAAAACAGTTAAACTCCTCCTCTCTCAATTTTCCAACAGAAATGAGGTGTGGCTTTGGTGGTTCATCTGTGTCATTCTGGTCATGCGAGTCGTTCCCGTCGTAACTAGTTCGTTAGCTAAGCTAGTCACTTGTAGCTAGCCAGTAACTCTTTCAGGTTTGTTTTTGGAAGAAAGCTGTAGAGTTCGGTAGGAAATGACACTTCTGTAGCCAAATATCTTATTCATCCACTTACATTTTTGACTCATTTTAGCAAAAGCTCTTATCCAGAGCAACATACAGTAGTGAACAATGTTCCCTCTAAGCTGCGTGTGCAGGCTCCCCGGGACTGCCATGCAGAAGAAATATTAGCCCACAGAGAAGCACGAAGATGAACTTCACTCCAACTTTCTAGAGCAGTGGTCACCAACCAGTCGATAGCAATTGACTGGTCGACCTCCCAAGGCATTCCTTGTCGATCGCCAAACAGGTGCACTCTATTCAGCTGTCTTGCGCACCGGATAAGGAACTGTTGCCATTTTGAACCATTTCATGTGTCTGAAGGTACAGTGGTTCATACTTTAAAAGTTGCAGCGTACTGCGGTGCAGCTTGCATGGTGCCGAAAGAGTTCTATGGCATGTTATTTAAGTGTGAACCACTGGTACCATTAATGAAAGTTAGTGCTAGTTTGACCACCAGAGGGCATATTTGAGAAGCATTTGAAAGCCTTCAATAATGGCTATACTAGAATCTAAAACCTTTTTGTAAGAACATAGTATATGGGACTGATTTTAGAAATGTTGCTTAATTAGATGAATATTAATATTAACCCTCCGAGTTTCCGTTAGGATGGAGCGAAAAAATATGGTGCTGTACAACGTGATGGTCGGGAGTAGGCTACAGTACTGGGCTGTTTGCTAAAGAATCCCATGTTGTGCGGGCACGCGGGAGACCGGGGTTCAATTCCCTGATGGAGAGGAAGGAGTAGGATGTCCTTGTAAATAAGAATTTGTTCTTAACTGCCTTGCCTAGTTAAATAAAGGTCACACTAAGAGCATAACATTTCTACACCTAACCAATAGCCAAACGGAGATTCAGTGAAAATAACAATCTCATTGATTTACCAAGACCAGTCCCCATGCTTGTCTCAGAGCAGCGCAAATAATACATATAGCGGATTGGAGGATTCTAAATTAAAACCAAAAGCTACTTCATGGGTCTCCCGGTGGCGGCACGCACGCGTGAACCTGCATCTGTAGCAATGCTCGTAACCTACAGATGCAGGTTCAATACCGATACCCGACTGCCACCGAGACCTTTACAAAACAGCTTTTGGTTTTAAGTTAGATCCTCAATCCTCTATATGTAATTATTGGCGGAGTCACGTCGTCATTTTCGATATACTGTAGGCCTACTGTAGGCAACATGAGTCTCACTAGTGTTGAGTAATGTGCTGTTAAAAGTGGTGTAGCTTATTTATTTAAAGAGCATATTGAAGTTAGAAGCAATAGGATTTGAAGCACAATGTATCAAAATACAGAGGTGTTGGTAAAGGTATATTGTATATAATACTGGTATATAATACTGTACATGGTGTCCAAACTCTGGCTTCTTGGCAGGCCTGGAGAGCAAATCAAGTAATTTAGCAGGCATAAAAAAGCTACAGCAAAGTTGATGCTGTGATATTTCAAAACATTTACAATCATGACTGGAGAGAGCCTGTCAGCAAAGAAGCAAAGAACTGCTGTTTTTATGAGTGATTTCATGTTTAAGTTCTTACTCAGCACTGTCAACATTTTGTATTCAACACTTTTATAAGCCACCTTAGTGAATTTTATAAAATCCCAATTGTAAAGGTTTTTAAATAAACCTATACTAAATATATTCACGTCACCAAATAATGGATTAAAATATATTGTTTTGCAATTAAGGTCTACAGTAGCCTCAACAGCACTCTGTAGGGTAGCACCATGGTGTAGCCGGAGGGCAGCTAGCTTCCGTCCTCCTCTGGGTACATTGACTTCAATACAAGTCCTAGGAGGCTCATGGTTCTCACCCCCTTCCATAAACTTACACAGTAATTATGACAACTTTCGGAGGATGTCCTCAAACCTATCAGAGGTCTTGCAGCATGAACTGACATGTCCACCCAATCAAAGGGTAAGAAAAAAAAAATGTCCGACAATGCATTTGCAGGGCAATTCAAGCAAAGCCAATATGCAGTGATAATGTGTTGAGCCTATAGCTTACTGCACAAACCCCATTGCTACAGCACTGTTTTAATTGGTTAACGTTGTATAGGCTTACCTTTTTTAATGTTTTTTTATGTCAAAAAATTATCTAAAGCAGTAGATCACGGCTTGCATTTTGAGTCAGAAAGTGATCCTTGGTGAGCACAAAGGTTGGTGACCACTGTGCTAGAGTTTAACACTATCAGCATGTCCCTTTTACTGTGGCAATTGTGATCTAATCAAAGTTATATCAGCCACTTCCAATGCAACATATCGAAACAAAACAAACTATGCAAGTAGGATTCTATTGAATTGACATGCACAAGTCAGCCCGTACTCTACACATACTGGTGCAGAATCAACATTCAGAGCTGTAGTAAGACTATATGCAAATAGACCATATGCCATATGTGGCTCACCACTTGGATTTGGTCTTATGTAGCTAAATTTGAACTTCTGTTTCTTACATTGGATAAAAGTAGAGACTCAGAGCTACAAAATGGTATATCATACACTGCATGTGAGTGATCAACTTGTAAACTTACAAGATATATGAATGAGTGATGGTACAGAACGGCATAGGCAAGATGCAATAGATGGTATCGAGTACAGTATATACATATGAGATGAGTAATGTAGGGTATGTAAACATTATATTAAGTGGCATTGTTTAAAGTGACTAGTGATAAATTTTTTACATCAATTTTCCATTATTAAAGTGGCTGGAGTTGAGTCAGTATGTTGGCAGCAGCCACTCAATGTTAGTGGTGGCTGTTTAACAGTCTGATGGCCTTGAGCTAGAAGCTGTTTTTCAGTCTCTCGGTCCCAGCTTTTATGCACCTGTACTGACCTCGCCTTCTGGATGATAGTGCGGTGAACAGGCAGTGGCTCGGGTGGTTGTTGTCCTTGATGATCTTTATGGCCTTCCTGTGACATCGCGTGGCGTAGGTGTCCTGGAGGGAAGGTAGTTTGCCCCCGGTGATGCGTTGTGCAGACCTCACTATCCTCTGAAGAGCCTTACAGTTGTGGGCGGAGCAGTTGCCATACCAGGCGGTGATACAGCCCAACAGGATGCTCTCGATTGAGCATCTGTAAAAGTTTGTTTGCTTTTGGTGACAAGCCGAATTTCTTCAGCCTCCTGAGGTTGAAGAGGCACTGTTGCGCCTTCTTCACCATGCTGTCTGTGTGGGTGGACCAATTCAGTTTGTCCGTGATGTGTACACCGAGGAACTTCATTTACTAGCCTCTCCACTACTGTCCCGTCGATGTGGATAGGGGGGTGCTCCCTCTGCTGTTTCTGAAGTCTCGATCATCTCCTTTGTTTTGTTGACGTTGAGTGTGGGGTTATTATCCTGACACCACAATCCGAGGGCCCTCACCTCCTCCCTGTAGGCCGTTTCATCATTGTTGGTAATCAAGCATACCACTGTAGTGTTGTCTGCAAACTGTACTGGGCACACAAATGTGTTCAAAATTTGAATGTTAGATATATCCTGAGGCCTACCAGTCAGTATCTGGTGTGACCACCATTTGCCTCATGCAGCACGACACATCTCCTTCAAATGGAGGTGATCAGGCTGTTGATTGTGCCCTGTATAATGTTGACCCACTCCTCTTCAATGGTTGTGCAAAGTTACTGGATATTGGCGGAAACTGTTTATAGATCCATACGACATGGGGCCGTGCATTAACATGCTGAAACATGAGGTGATGGCGGCAGATGAATGAAACAACAATAGGCCTCAGGATCTCATTGGGGTATCTCTAACATTAAAATTTCCATCGGTAAAATATAATTGTGTTCATTGTCCATAGCTTATATCTGCCCATACCATAACCCCACCGCCACCATGGGGCACTCTGTTTACCTCGTTGACCTCAGCAATCCGCTCGCCCACACAATACCATACATGCTGCCTGCCATCTTCCCAGTACAGTTGAAACTGGGATTCGTCCAAGAAGAGCACACTTCTCCAGCATGCTAGTGGCCATCGAAGGTGAGCATTTGCCCACTGAAGTTGGTTACGACTCCAATCTGCAGTCACGTCTAAGCCCCTGGTGAGAACGATGAGCAAGCAGATGAGCTTCCCTGAGATCGTTTCTGACAGTTCGTGCAGAAATTCTTTGATTGTACAAACCCACAGTTTCATCACTTGTCCGGGTGGCTGGTCTCAAGATGATCCCGTAGGGGAAGAAGCCGAATGTGGAGGTCCTGAGCTGGCGTGGTTACACTTGGTCTGCGGTTGTGAGGCTGGTTGGACATACTGCCAAATTCTCGAAAACTACGTTGGAGGCGGTGTTTATGGTAGAGAAATTAACATTCAATTTTCTGGCAACAGCTCAGGGAAGTAAACAAATGTGTGCAAAAAAATGTCAGGGAAATAGTATTTTTTGGTTTTATGGAACATTTCGGGGAAATGTTATTTCTGCCCATGAAACATGGTACCAACACTTTTCATGTTGTGTTAATATTTTTGATCTGTGTAGATGAAAAACATGACTGAGTTTTTTTGGTTGCATTCTTTGGAGTACATTTACAGTTAGTGCATTGACTGTAGCTGGAGAGGTCAGACTCTTAGTGGATAAACTTGTACACCTGGGTCTTTGGATTCAGCTTGTGCTCTAAAAGACATGGCGTGTATTTTCTTTTTATTGGGTACATACTGTATCACTGGAAGAGCAATGACGCAAAGCATCTTCAACTGTGCTCTTGTGGTGATGGAAAATATTCTCTCTGTGTTCAGATAGGAAAACCCCGGGCAGCCGAGCGGAAATGGAGGAAAACTCGCCTCCCTGCGGACCTGGCATCCTTTCACTCCCTCCTCTCTACATTTTCCTCTTCTGTCTCTGCTGCTAAAGCCACTTTCTACCACTCTAAATTCCAAGCATCTGCCTCTAACCCTAGGAAGCTCTTTGCCACCTTCTCCTCCCTCCTGAATCCTCCTCCCCCCCCCTCCTCCCTCTCTGCAGATGACTTCGTCAACCATTTTGAAAAGAAGGTCGACGACATCCGATCCTCGTTTGCTAAGTCAAACGACACCGCTGGTTCTGCTCACACTGCCCTACCCTGTGCTCTGACCTCTTTCTCCCCTCTCTCTCCAGATGAAATCTTGCGTCTTGTGACGGCCGGCCCCCAACAACCTGCCCGCTTGACCCTATCCCTCCTCTTCTCCAGACCATTTCCGGAGACCTTCTCCCTTACCTCACCTCGCTCATCAACTCATCCCTGACCGCTGGCTACGTCCCTTCCGTCTTCAAGAGAGCGAGAGTTGCACCCCTTCTGAAAAAACCTACACTCGATCCCTCCGATGTCAACAACTACAGACCAGTATCCCTTCTTTCTTTTCTCTCCAAAACTCTTGAACGTGCCGTCCTTGGCCAGCTCTCCCGCTATCTCTCTCAGAATGACCTTCTTGATCCAAATCAGTCAGGTTTCAAGACTAGTCATTCAACTGAGACTGCTCTTCTCTGTATCACGGAGGCGCTCCGCACTGCTAAAGCTAACTCTCTCTCCTCTGCTCTCATCCTTCTAGACCTATCGGCTGCCTTCGATACTGTGAACCATCAGATCCTCCTCTCCACCCTCTCCGAGTTGGGCATCTCCGGCGCGGCCCACGCTTGGATTGCGTCCTACCTGACAGGTCGCTCCTACCAGGTGGCGTGGCGAGAATCTGTCTCCTCACCATGTGCTCTCACCACTGGTGTCCCCAGGGCTCTGTTCTAGGCCCTCTCCTATTCTCGCTATACATCAAGTCACTTGGCTCTGTCATAACCTCACATGGTCTCTCCTATCATTGCTATGCAGACGACACACAATTAATCTTCTCCTTTCCCCCTTCTGATGACCAGGTGGCGAATCGCATCTCTGCATGTCTGGCAGACATATCAGTGTGGATGACGGATCACCACCTCAAGCTGAACCTCGGCAAGACGGAGCTGCTCTTCCTCCCGGGAAGGACGGCCCGTTCCATGATCTCGCCATCACGGTTGACAACTCCATTGTGTCCTCCTCCCAGAGCGCTAAGAACCTTGGCATGATCCTGGACAACACCCTGTCGTTCTCAAATAACATCAAGGCAGTGGCCCGTTCCTGTAGGTTCATGCTCTACAACATCCGCAGAGTACGACCCTGCCTCACACAGGAAGCGGCGCAGGTCTAATCCAGGCACTTGTCATCTCCCGTCTGGATTACTGCAACTCGCTGTTGGCTGGGCTCCCTGCCTGTGCCATTAAACCCCTACAACTCATCCAGAATGCCGCAGCCCGTCTGGTGTTCAACCTTCCCAAGTTCTCTCACGTCACCCCGCTCCTCCGCTCTCTCCACTGGCTTCCAGTTGAAGCTCGCTTCCGCTACAAGACCATGGTGCTTGCCTACGGAGCTGTGAGGGGAACGGCACCTCAGTACCTCCAGGCTCTGATCAGGCCCTACACCCAAACAAGGGCACTGCGTTCATCCACCTCTGGCCTGCTCGCCTCCCTACCACTGAGGAAGTACAGTTCCCGCTCAGCCCAGTCAAAACTGTTCGCTGCTCTGGCCCCCCAATGGTGGAACAAACTCCCTCACGACGCCAGGACAGCGGAGTCAATCACCACCTTCCGGAGACACCTGAAACCCCACCTCTTTAAGGAATACCTAGGATAGGATAAAGTAATCCTTCTCACCCCCCTTAAAAGATTTAGATGCACTATTGTAAAGTGGCTGTTCCACAGGGTGTCATAAGGTGAATGCACCAATTTGTAAGTCGCTCTGGATAAGAGCGTCTGCTAAATGACTTAAATGTAAATGTAAATGTAAAACTTCATTGTCTTTTCAGTGATGAAGAATGGTGTATTTCTCTATCATTATATGTTCCCATGGGTGTCAAGGGCAGAAGCATGAGTGAAGGATTTCCTATTGCGTGTTTTCATTTTCACTGAAGTCTCTCTTTGTGTAGGTGTTTCACTCCGTATTTGTGTGTGTGACTGTTTGAGAGAGAGCATTTCTGTGTCTACTCTACACTATTCTTGATTCAGTGTGAATACAGCACCCAATGACACTTGTAGAAACCTGTGAAAACTGAAATCACTCTAAGCCCAAACCAACTGGACGTCCTCACAGACAGACACATAAAACCAAGATAAAAACGTTAGTACAGCTTCCAAACACAACGATGGTCATTATGACCAAACAGTTCTATTTTTGTTTCATCAGACCAGAGGACATTTCTCCAAAAAGTACGATCTTTGTCCCCATTTGCAGTTGCAAACCGTAGTCTGGCTTTTTTATGGCGGATTTGGAGCAGTGGCTTCTTTACTAGCTGAGCGACCTTTCAGGTTATGTCGATATAGGACTCGTTTAGCTGTGGATATAGATACTTTTATACCTATTTCCTCCAGCATCTTCACAAGGTCCTTTGCTGTTGTTCTGGGAATGATTTGCACTTTTCGCACCAAAGTGTGTTCATCTCTAGGAGACAGAATATGTCTCCTTCCTGAGCGGTATGACGGCTGCGTGGTCCCATGATTTTATACTTGCGTACTATTGTTTGTACAGATTAACGTGGTACCTTGAGGCATTTGAAAATTGCTCCAATGGATGAACCAGACTTGTGGATGTCTACAATTGTTTTTCAGAGGTCTTGGCTGATTTTCTTTTGATTTTCCCATGATGTCAAGCAAAGAGGCATTGAGTTTGAAGGTGAGCCTTGAAATACATCCACAGGTACACCTCCAATTGACTCAAATGGTGTCAATCAGAAGCTTCCAAAGCCATGACATAATTTTCTGGAATTTTCCAAGACGTTTTAAGATAGTCAACTTAGTGTATGTAAACTTCTGACACACAGGAATTGTGATATAGTGAAATAATCTGTCTGTAAACAATTGTTGGAAAAATTACTAGAGTCATGCACAAAGTAGATGTCCTAACCGGCTTGCCAAAACTATAGTTTGTTAACAAGAAATTTGTGGAGTAACTGAAAAAATGAGTTTTAATGACTCCATTCTAAGTGTATGCAAACTTCCGACTTCAATTGTATATGCTAGGTGTTGTCAGAGGAAGGCCCCAAAAAATTGTCAAAGACTCCAGTAACCTAAGTCATAGACTGTTCTATCTGCTACGCACTGCAAGCAGTACTGGAGCGCCAAGTCAGGGTCCAAAAGGCTCCTTAACAGCTCTTACCCACAAGCCATAATACTGCTGAAGAATTAGTCAAATGGCCTCCTGGACTATCTACATTGACCCCCCTTGTTTTTACACTGCTGCCACTCGCTGTCTATTATCTATGCATAGTCACTTTACCCCTACCTGCATGTACAAATTACCTCATCTAACCTGTACCCCTACACATTGACTCGGTACCGTCACCCCCTATATATATAGCCTCGTTATTGTTATTTTGTTGTTTTACTTTTTATTAATTCTTTTTACTTTAGTATATTTAGTAAATATTTTCATAACTCTATTTCTTGAACTGTGTTGTTGGTTAAGGGCTTGTAAGGAAGCACTTCACAGTAAGGTTGTATTCGGCCCATGTGACAAATAGCATTTGATTTGATCAAGGCACCTCCATTTCCACCTAGGACATTCTCTCTTTTTTTCTCACTCTCTATTTCCACGCAGGATGTCAGCCTCCCTTTCTCATATCCATCTGCCACCTGAGCGGCAGACAGCTGGTCCAGACTGAGATCTATTACCTACCCATAATTCACATGAAACAAGTTGTTAAAGCAAGTCCCATTGCCTAAGTGTTCAATCCCTAAACTAAAGCCTCTGTGAGAGCTGCTTGGCACCAGTAGTAGCAGACAGTTATGTAACCTGTATTTAACTAGGCAAGTCAGTTAAGAACAAATTCTTATTTACAATGACGGCCTAGGAACAGTGGGTTAACTGCCTTGTTCAGAGGTAGAATGACAGATTTTTACATTTTCAGCTTGGGGATTTGTTCCAGCAACCTTTCGGTTACTGGCCCAACGCTCTAACCACTAGGCTACCTGCCACACCTCCAAAAATAATTGTCAAAAATCATTACATTTTTTTAACTGAAATAAAAATAAAAGTTAAAAGGCATAAACAGAATACATCCAGGATGAAATCAATCCCTTCCATTTGAACACATTGAAAATGTAACAATGCACAGTAATATGGATAATTCACATGGACGTTGTATGGATTATATACATTTAGACATTATTATTGTGACTTGTGGATGGGTTTTAAAATATGGGGGACAAAAACAGAGTAAAGGACTGTGATTATACAGTAATTTATATTGGCTTCTGTACCAACATCTTCATTGTTTAGATTCTGGAGATCAAACCGTTCATATAGCCAACTGTACACCATCACATCTCAAGGACAATTCTACAATGTCTCACATACAATTCCACAATGTTTAAACTGAATGTGAACAGCTTTCACGAGGGGCAGTGAAATCCCAAACATTTTCACAGCCTACAGAAACAACTACAGTCACTTGACATGACTCACTTTGCCTATGTACATGTACAGTATGTAATATGTAAATTATATGACACATGACACAAATTATATGACACATCGTCAACTTACCATTTCACATCAGTTAGAATTGTTTTTATCTTAAAAACAATATTTTATCTGACCTGAGGCAACCTCTCCACCTCTCTGTAGCTATGTGAGTGTTGGGCTCCAAGGCAGGGCTACCAGGCTTTGTCCACTCACCCCCCTTGAGTGACAGGAGTTCTTCTCTGGTCTAGTCTGCTGCCACCTCCATTTAGTCCTTAGCTTGGCATCTGCCAGTCTTTCTTTCCAGTTTCCTGTCTCCCCAGGCCTCCTCCCCCACCATCTCTTCCATCTCCCCTGCCTCCCCCTGCTGCCTCACCCCCACTTCCTCCAGCCTCCCGAGTCCCCTGTCTCCACACTCCTCCCCCAAGCTGAAGGTCAGTGATGTCTGAAGGATGTAAAATACTTGTCTGACAGAAGAAAATGTTATGTCTCATTTTCCTACAACAATATCTGCTTAGCCCTTTCTGGTTATTGAGAATTGTAAGGAGGGGGCACTCTGAATAGGTAATTCTCTATTCAGACAATTTAGATGTTTTTTCAACAGATGGCTGCATAGTCACGAAACTGGCGTTTGTTTTTATTTGCTTTTCATTATGTCATACGGTAGGTTTTCAGAGCATCTGATTCTTAACCCTATAGTTATGAGAGGAAACAGAGCTTGGGAACACTTACAGTTACATTTCAAATCCGATCCGTTTGTGCCACACTCCTTAGACACTCAGGGACATAACAGTACATCATGCCAAAGACTATTACCATCAGTCATTAGCCAGGGCTCCCCCTCAGACCATGGCAATCTGAATGAGAACCATTCTAGGAATTCTATTTCTGTGGGTTGTTCCATCTCCAGGCAGGATGAATCTCCTCTGCAACCACATGTTAAAACCTGACTCACAGGCCAACAACAGGCATGCTTGTCACACACACACACACACACACCACAGAACAGTGTTAGCGTTGATATCAACGTCACATGCCTTGTGGCTTAAACAGAAGCCTCTCTCTCCTCCTTGCATCCTGCTGTGATCTACATCCATGTTAAACTGCCAGAGGTTAATGGTCAGCTAAAGGTTATAGGGGACTCTGACGTTTTTAAGTGTCATAACTTCCTGCATGAACTTGTTCAAGCTCATTCACTACACTCCCATCTCTCAGAACATGTTTGCCTTTTATGTAGATGGACAATGGATACCAGCATTCTACAATATTCCTCTTTCTCACATTTTCTTCATAGAATACAAAGGAAATGTATTCATTCTCATGAATGTCATAAACAGATATTTCTCCTGAGTAGTTTGAACTCAGCCACCTTGGGCTGATGAGTCGTGACGTGTGACATGTTCAAATTGCATTGTGCCATTATTCAATCAATTATTCATTTTTCATTCCATTCTGAAAAGTAGTTCCTAAAATGGCACCCTATTCCCTACATAGTAAAAGTGTTCTGGCCAAAAGTAGTGCACGATTTAGGGTGCCATTTGAGACGCAATCCATTTTGTTAGGGATCCACGATGAGAAGATGATAGTACACAGAATGGGCTTGAAATGCTCTGTAATTCTGACAGTGTAGAGTTTAGGCGTGATTTACCAGGTGCTAATGGGTTGAGGTTCTTTTGAAAGTGGATCACAAAAAAACAAACACACACATACAACGCCCTCTAGCCTCTGTCTTTTCTTCTCTCTCATTTACACACATTCATCCACAGATATTTCCCTCCCTACCTGCAGGCTAAAACACAAATCAGTGCGGAGTGTGGAATGACTTTACGATTATTTCAGTGGAGGAGGAGGAATCCTGGTGAGGAACAAAGAATTCATTCAACTGCTACAGCCTCAATGGGCAACATGTCCACATCTCATTAACATCCCTGTTCCCTTCTGAGCCTGGGAACTGATGGGTACCTGGATAGAGGCAGCTCCATCACTACTGATTCTGGTGGATGGAGTGAGTAGTGTAGGCTCCTCTCCATCTACTATCTGATCCAGATGATGGATTCAGTTGTGGACCGTCCATCTATCACTCACTTCACCCTCTTTCTGTTGTCTCTCTGGCTGATTCACTAACACTGAAATCGAATGAAAATATATTCTCCCAGACATACAGTACCAGTCAAAAGTTTGGACACACCTACTCAATCAAGGGTTTCTTTATTTTGACTATTTTCTGTATTGTAGAATAATAGTGAAGACAACAAAACTATGAAATAACAAATATGGAAGTGTGTGTTAAACAAGTGTTAAACAAGTCAAAATATATTTCATCTTTGAGATTCTTCAAAGTAGCCACCCTTTGCCTCGATGACAGCTTTGCACACTCTTGGTGTGACCGACGTGAAATGGCTAGTGAAACAGTATAACTTTAAACCGTCCCCTCGCCCATACCCGGGCGCGAACCAGGGACCCTCTGCACACATCAACAACAGTCACCCACGAAGCATCGTTACCCATCGCTCCACAAAAGCCGCTGCCCTTGCAGAGCAAGGGGAACCACGACTGCAAGGTCTCAGAGCAAGTGACGTCACCGATTGAAACGCTATTTAGCGCACACCGCTAACTAAGCTAGCCGTTTCACATCCGTTACACTCACCCCCCTTTTGACCTTCCTCCTTTTCCGCAGCAACCAGTGATCCGGGTCAACAGCATCAATGTAACAGTATAACTTTAGACCGTCCCCTTGCCCATACCCGGGCGCGAACCAGGGACCCTCTGCACACATCAACAACAGTCACCCTCGAAGCATCGTTACCCATCGCTCCACAAAAGCCGCGGCCCTTGCAGAGCAAGGGGAACCACTACTTCAAGGTCTCAGAGCATGTGACGTCACCGATTGAAACGCTATTTAGCGCGCACTGCTAACTAAGCTAGCCGTTTCACATCCGTTACACGAGCACACTTTGTACAAAATAATACAAAGCAGTACTACAGGATATTTCTTAAGGTAGCTCTTTATTAGATAGCTATAACTGGCATGTTCACGTATTGCCAACCAGGATCAAACTGACCATGACCTAACCATTCGGGTGGTCTTAAACCAATCATAGCACAGTATGTTATGGCGGTAAAATGCATCCAATTTCAATTCAGTATGTTTACACATATGAATATACTATACTATACTGTTACAATTGCATTCTCTCAACCAGCTTCACCTGGAATGCTATTCCAACAGTCTGGAAGGAGTACCCACATATGCTGTGCACTTGTTGGCTGCTTTTCCTTCACTCTGCGGTCCAACTCATCCCAAACCATCTTACTTGGGTTGAGGTCGGGGGATTTTTTGAGGCCAGGTCATCTGAAGCAGTACTCCATCACTCTCCTTCTTGGTCAAATAGCCCTTACACAGCCTGGAGGTGTGTTGGGTCATTGTCCTGTTGAAAAACAAATGAAAGTCCCACATGTGGTAACCAAAAAAGTGTTAAACAAAATGAGAGATTTCAGAGAATGCCAAGAATGTGCAAAGCTGTCATCAAGGCAAAGGGTGGCTACTTTGAATAATCTAAAATATAAAAGGCAAACTGTTTTGTTAACATTTTTTGGTTACTACATAATTCCATGTGTTATTTCATAGTTTTGATGTCTTCACTATCATTCTACAATGTAGAAAATAATACAAATAAAGAAAATGTAGGTGTGTCCAAACTTTTGACTGGTAATGTATATCTTACATTGACCATTGACTTCACCTCTTGCTGTCTTAATGATTCAATGTCAACAGTACATGGAAGCCTGTGTCAATGAAGCGCAGGGGTCTCTAACCTTTTCTAGCATGAGAGCTACATTAAAAACATTTTATATGTCGCGAGCTAGCTTTCAAATAGGCACATTCTTCTCTTCCCCGGGTCCTTGGTATACAAAATGTATTTTCTGTTAACATACCTAGTAAAATAATGGTTAATAAACAACTCCAAGAGGCCCCATAAAATGTGATTTTAGAATTTTCCTGAATTCTTTAAAAAAAAATCCTGGATTTGTATCTTTAAAAAAAATGTACTCTCAATATTACAATTATTAATAAAGAAACACTGAAAATGTATCCATGTCAATTCTTAAACCACATCAGAAGACAGATTTTGAGGTCTGGAAAAACAACCTGTAATTTAAATGGATTTTTATGGATTGCATGTAAGGGACATACACCAATTGGTGAAGTGAAATGACAAAAATAACTTGTTTACAATTTTCTTTTCCACGTGTGCAATCTAAGTGTCACATGATCTGTCAAATGATCTCAGTGTTTATATATATACCTGTTCTGAAAGGCCCCAGAGTATGCAACACCACTAAGCAAGGGGCACCACCAAGCAAGCGGCACTATGAAGACCAAGGAGCTCTCAAAAAAGTTGTGGAGAAGTACAGATCGGGGTTGGGTTATAAAAAAATCTGAAACTTTGAACATCCCACAGAGCACCGTTAAATCCATTATTAAAAATTGAAACAATATAGGATCACAACAAATATGCCAAGAGAGGGCCGCCCACCAAAACTCATGGACCAGGCAAGGAGGGCATTAATCAGAGAGGGAACAAAGAGACCAAAGATATACCTGTAGGAGCTGCAAAGCTCCACAGCGGATATTGGAGTATCTGTCCATGGGACCACTTTAAGCCGTACACTCCACAGAGCTGGGCTTTATGGAAGAGTGGCCAGAAAAAAATAAGCAAACATGTTTGGTGTTCGCCAAAAGGCATGTGGGAGACTCCCCAAACATATGGAAGAAGGTACTCTGGTCAGATGAGACAAAAAATGTAGCTTTTTGGCCATCAAGGAAAATGCTGTCTGGCGCAAACCCAACACCTCTCATCACCCTGAGAACACAATCCCCAGTGAAGCATGGTGGTGGCAGCATCATGCTGTGGGGATGTTTTTCATCAGCAGGGACTGGGAAACTGGTCAGAACTCAAGGAATGATGGATGGAGCTAAATACAGGGAAATTCTTGAGGGAAACCTGTTTCAGTCTTCCAGAGATTTGAGACTGAGATGGAGGTTCAGCTTCCAGCAGGACAATGACCCTAAGCATACTGCTAAAGCAACACTTGAGTGGTTTAAGGTGAAACATTTAAAAGTCTTGGAATGGCCTATTCAAAGCCCAGACCTCAATCCAATTGAGAATCTGTGGTATGAGTTAAAGATTGCTGTACACCAGCGGAACCCATCCAACTTGAAGGAGCAGTTTTGCCTTGAGAATGGGCAAAAATTCCAGTGGCTACATGTGCCAAGCTTATAGAGACATACCCCAAGAGACTTGTAGCTGTAATTGTTGTGAAAGGTGCCTCTACAAAGTATTGACTTTGGGGTGAATAGTTATGCACGCTAAAGTTCTGTTTTTTTGTCTTATTTCATGTTTGTTTCACAATAAATTTTGCATATTCAAAGTGGTAGGCATGTTGTGTAAATCAATTGATACAACAACCCTCCCCCCCCCAGGTTGTAAGGAAAGAAAATAGGAAAAATGCCAAGGGTGGTGAATACTTTCGCAAGCCATTGTATCTTAAAGTGTGTAAGGGAATAGGTTACAAGATAATAACCTTGGTCAATGATTAACAGTTGGTGTGACTACCACTGCAAGTCACTCTAATGCTTGATCACACCGACAGCATCAATGCATTTTGGTACCCCAGAATTACATTCATTTCCAATGAAACGCTGTTTGTCTCGCAGCATTGAATTGCAGTTGCAGTGCGTTCGGCGTGGTGCATCAATTGGAGTCATTGTTGATCAGAAGTGCATTGCCTCTTATGGAAGGTCTGTTAGTTTTTTTCAGACACTCATATGCAGTCTTATTCTTGTCATCTATGGGGTCTATTTCTCTTGCTATCAGGTCATAATTTATTCTTCTCATGTCTTACTGGTGTATACTGTTAGACATCATCCTTCAGCTCAGGTAGACTATTTGTAGGTTTAGTTTTTTTGGTACGTTTATGGCACTCTCACTGCATGCTGCAGATGCATCAGGGGAAAAAACTCTAGACCACCTTTACTCCACACACAGAGACACGTACAAAGCTCTCCCTCGCCCTCCATTTGGCAAATCTGACCATAATTCCATCCTCCTGATTCCTGCTTACAAGCTAAAATTTAAGCAGGAAGCACCAGTGACTCTGGCAATAAAAAGGTGGTCAGATGAAGCAGATGCTAAGCTACAGGACTGTTTTGCTAGCACAGACTGGAATATGTTCCGGGATTCTTCTGATGGCATTGAGGAGAACACCACTTCAGTCACTGGCTTCTTCAATAAATGCATCGATGACATAATCCCCACAGAGACTGTACGTACATACACCAACCAGATGCCATGGACTACAGGCAACATCCGTACTGAGTTAAAGGGTAGAGCTGCCGCTTTCAAGGAGCAGGACTAACCCGGAAGCTTATAAGAAATCCCGCTATGCCCTACGACGAACCATCAAACAGGCAAAGCTTCAATACAGGACTAAGATCGAATCGTGCTACACCGGCTCCAAAGCTTGTTGGATGTGGCAGGGCTTAAAAACTATTATAGACTACAAAGGGAAGCACAGCTGAGAGCTGCCCAGTGACACGAGCCTACCAGACGAGCTAAATTACTTCTATGATCGCTTTAAGGCAAGTAGCACTGAAACATGCCTGAGAGCATCAGCTGTTCCGGACAACTGTGTGATATCGCTCTCCGCAGCCGATGTGAGTAAGATCTTTAAACAGGTCAACATTCACAAGGCTCCAGGGCCAGACAGATTACCAAGACGTGTACTCCGACCAACTGGCAAGTGTCTTCACTGATATTTTCAACCTCTCCCTGTCTGAATCTGTAATACCAACATGTTTCAAGCAGACCACCATAGTCCCCGTGCCCAAGAACATTAATGTAACCTGCCTAAATGACTACCGAACCGTAGCACTCACGCCTGTAGCCATGAAGTGCATTTAAAGTCTGGTCATGGCTCACATCAACACCATCATCCCAGAAACCCTAGACCAACTCCAATGTGCATACCGCCCTAACAGATCCACAGATGATGCAAACTCTATTGCACTCCACTCTGCCATTTCCCACCTGGACAAAAGGAACACCTACAGTGGGGCAAGAAGTATTTAGTCAGCTAAGTTCTCCCACTTAAAAAGATGAGAGAGGCCTGTAATTTTCATCATAGGTACACTTCAACTATGACAGACAAAATGAGAAAAGAAAATCCAGAAAATCACATTGTAGGATTTTTTATGAATTTATTTGCAAATTATGGTGGAAAATAAGTATTTGGTCAATAACAAAAGTTTATCTCAATACTTTGTTATATACCCTTTGTTGGCAATGACAGAGATCAAACGTTTTCTGTAAGTCTTCACAAGGTTTTCACACACTGTTGCTGGTATTTTAGCCCATTCCTCCATGCAGATCTCCTCTAGAGCAGTGATGTTTTGGGGCTGTTGCTGGGCAACACGGACTTTCAACTCCCTCCAAAGATTTTCTATGGGGTTGAGATCTGGAGACTGGCTAGGCCACTCCAGGACCTTGAAATGTTTCTTACGAAGCCACTCCTTCGTTGCCCGAGCGGTGTGTTTGGGATCATTGTCATGCTGAAAGACCCAGTCACGTTTCATCTTCAATGCCCTTGCTGATGGAAGGAGGTTTTCACTCAAAATCTCATGATACATGGCCCCATTCATTCTTTCCTTTACACGGATCAGTCGTCCTGGTCTCTTTGCAGAAAAACAGCCCCAAAGCATGATGTTTCCACCCCCATGCTTCACAGTAGGTATGGTGTTCTTTGGATTAGCGTTCTTTGTCCTCCAAACACGACGAGTTGAGTTTTTACAAAAAAGTTATATTTTGGTTTCATCTGACCATATGACATTCTCCCAATCTTCTTCTGGATCATTCAAATTATCTCTAGCAAACTTCAGACGGGCCTGGACATGTACTGGCTTAAGCAGGGGGACACGTCTGACACTGCAGGATTTGAGTCCCTGGCGGCGTAGTGTGTTACTGATGGTAGGCTTTGTTACTTTTGTCCCAGCTCTCTGCAGGTCATTCACTAGGTCCCCCCATGTGGTTCTGGGATTTTTGCTCACCGTTCTTGTTATCATTTTGACCCCACGGGGTGAGATCTTGTGTTGAGCCCCAGATCGTGCGAGATTATCAGTGGTCTTGTATGTCTTCCATTTCCTAATAATTGCTCCCACAGTTGATTTCTTCAAACCAAGCTGCTTACCTATTGCAAATTCAGTCTGCCCAGCCTGGTGCCGGTCTACAATTTTGTTTCTGGTGTCCTTTGACAGCTCTTTGGTCTTGGCCATAGTGGAGTTTGGAGTGTGACTGTTTGAGGTTGTGGACAGGTATATTTTATACTGATAACAAGTTCAAACAGGTGCCATTAATACAGGTAACGAGTGAAGGACAGAGGAGCCTCTTAAAGAAGAAGTTACAGGTCTTTGAAAGCCAGAAATCTTGCTTGTTTGTAGGTGACCAAATACTTATTTTCCATCTTAATTTGCAAATAAATTCATAAAAAATCCTACAATGTGATTATCTGGATTTTTCCCCCTCATTTTGTCTGTCTTAGTTGAAGTATACCTATGATTAAAATTACAGAGAACTTGCACAATTGGTGGCTGACTAAATACTTTTTTGTCCCACTGTATGTGAGAATGCTATTCATTGACTACAGCTTAGCATTCAACACCATAGTACCCTCAAAGGTAACCACTAAGCTAAGGACCCTGGGACTAAACACCTCCCTCTGCAACTGGATCCTGGACATCCTGACTGGCCAGCCCCAGGTGGTAAGGGTAGGTAACAACACATCTTCCACTCTGATCCTCAACACAGGGAGCCCTCAGGGGTGCGTGCTCAGTCTCCTCCTGTACTCCCTGTTCACTCATGACTGCACAGACAGGCACGACTCAAACACCATTGGGGGGCTCTGGCCCCCCAATGGTGGAACAAACTCCCTCACGACGCCAGGACAGCGGAGTCAATCACCACCTTCCGGAGACACCTGAAACCCCACCTCTTTAAGGAATACCTAGGATAGGATAAAGTAATCCCTCTCACCCCCCCTCCCCCTGAAAAGATTTAGATGCACTACTGTTCCACTGGAGGTCATAAGGTGAATGCACCAATTTGTAAGTCGCTCTGGATAAGAGCGTCTGCTAAATGACTTAAATGTAAATGTAAATTAAGTTTGCCAATGACACAACAGTGGTATGCTTGATCACCGACAACAACGAGACAGCCTACAGGGAGGAGGTCAGAGACCTGGTAGTGTGGTGCCAGGACAACAACTTCTCCCTCAATGTGATCAAGACTAAGGAGGAAAGATTTCTGAGCTGGACCCAAGGAAAGAAACAAATATCCAAAAATATCCCTAAGCTAGACTAGCCTACTTCCATACAGCTAACTAACTAACCAAAAATACAGTGGGTGGTCCGCCCAGTTCTAACTAGTGTTCTTAGACAAAGTAGTCCTACGGGTAGTGTATGCCCATGGGCAACGTGGGGACAAAGTGATCTGGAGGTACTAAAACTAAACAAAAAAAACTCAAACCAGAGAAAGAGAGAGAGATATTGCGAGAGATTGAGACACAGAGAGATTGAAACACAAAAAGATTGAGCTCCAGAGGAAACAACTGAATGGGTTTTTAAATCAAAGGAAAATGGATGTGATTGGGTAATGGAAACAGGAGGAGGTGTGTCTTCTGATTAGCGACTGATTGGGGCATGATGATTACCACCTGTGAGGAGGGGAGAAGGAGAGAAAAGAAATACACACACAGGATACACACACAGGACACCTGTGTCCGTAACACACACCACGACAGTCGTGAAGAGGGCACAACACATATTCCCCCTCAGGAGACTGAAAAGATATGGCAAGGGTCCTCAGATCCTCAAAAGGTTCTACAGCTGCACCATCGAGAGCATCCTGACTGGTTACATCACTGCCTGGTATGACAACTGCTCGGCCTCTGACCACAAGGCACTACAGAGGGTAGTGCATAAGGCCAAGTACATCACTGGGGCCAAGCTTCCTGCCATCCAGGACCTCTATACCAGGCCCTAAGACTGGTCAAAGATTCCCTCCAACCTAGTCATAGACTGTTCTCTCTGCTACCGCAGAACTTCTAATCAAATGGTTACCCAGACTATTTGCATTGCATTGCCCCCCCCCCCCCCCCCCCTTTGACACTACTCTTACTCGCTGTTATTATCTATGCATAGTCACTTTAATTACTCTACCTACATGTACATATTACCTCAATCACTTCGACTAACCGGTGCCACCCCACACATTGACTCTGTACCAGTTCCCCCTGTATATAGCCTCCACATTGACTCTGTACCAGTTCCCCCTGTATATAGCCTCCACATTGACTCTGTACCAGTTCCCCCTGTATATAGCCTCCACATTGACTCTGTACCAGTTCCCCCTGTATATAGCCTCCACATTGACTCTGTACCAGTTCCCCCTGTATATAGCCTCCACATTGACTCTGTACCAGTTCCCCCTGTATATAGCCTCCACATTGACTCTGTACCAGTTCCCCTGTATATAGCCTCCACATTGACTCTGTACCAGTTCCCCTGTATATAGCCTCCACATTGACTCTGTACCAGTTCCCCCTGTATATAGCCTCCACATTGACTCTGTACCAGTTCCCCCTGTATATAGCCTCCACATTGACTCTGTACCAGTTCCCCCTGTATATAGCCTCCACATTGACTCTGTACCAGTTCCCCCTGTATATAGCCTCCACATTGACTCTGTACCAGTTCCCCCTGTATATAGCCTCCACATTGACTCTGTACCAGTTCCCCCTGTATATAGCCTCCACATTGACTCTGTACCAGTTCCCCTGTATATAGCCTCCACATTGACTCTGTACCAGTTCCCCCTGTATATAGCCTCCACATTGACTCTGTACCAGTTCCCCCTGTATATAGCCTCCACATTGACTCTGTACCAGTTCCCCTGTATATAGCCTCCACATTGACTCTGTACCAGTTCCCCCTGTATATAGCCTCCACATTGACTCTGTACCAGTTCCCCCTGTATATAGCCTCCACATTGACTCTGTACCAGTTCCCCCTGTATATAGCCTCCACATTGACTCTGTACCAGTTCCCCTGTATATAGCCTCCACATTGACTCTGTACCAGTTCCCCCTGTATATAGCCTGACTCACAGTTCCCCCTGACTCTCCACATTGACTCTGTTCCCCCTGTATATAGCCTCCACATTGACTCTGTACCAGTTCCCCTGTATATAGCCTCCACATTGACTCTGTACCAGTTCCCCCTGTATATAGCCTCCACATTGACTCTGTACCAGTTCCCCCTGTATATAGCCTCCACATTGACTCTGTACCAGTTCCCCCTGTATATAGCCTCCACATTGACTCTGTACCAGTTCCCCCTGTATATAGCCTCCACATTGACTCTGTACCAGTTCCCCCTGTATATAGCCTCCACATTGTTATTTTACTACCGCTCTTTTACTTCTTATTATTTGTATTATTTATTTAAACTGCCTTGTTGGTTAAAGGCCTGCAAATAAGCATTTCTCTGTAAGGTCTACCTGTTGTATTCGGCACATGTGACAAATAACATTTGATTTGATTTGTTACTGCTGAGCAATTTCAGTAGGCTATTTAGATAAGGTGGGTGCGTAGCTATCTTTTAGTTATGGTTTTGGGGGTTTGTTAGTAGTACGTTGTCTTATGCCATGTCATGGCTGAGCTGTGCCACTCTGCAGCAGTCTATGTACTGTCTTCTCTCTGCACAATGTCTTCAGTTATAACTACGTAGGCCTTTATCTATGTCAATTTCAGTCAGGCAAAGGCTGCCTTTTCCAGAGGCCGTCCATATAATGTCTTTAAGGGTTCTTTTATCTGAATACACAATGTTCCTTCCCTTTAATTTTGCATGATCTTTTTCGCATCTCTTCAGTTCTGTTAGCATTTATGTCGTTGTCGTTGTCACCAGAACTAACACTGCTTTGTCCTCTCTTTCATGTTATGCTGCCTGCATGCTGAGCACGGGCAGCATCTGGCAAACCTCTGTTAAACATTGACGCTGGCAACTCCTCACAGCTCTGGTTCCTTCGTCAGCGCTGAGGGGCTAGCTTTGAGCTATTGGTGCCCAATTCTGAATCAGCGCTGCTACTGCTTCTCAGTTGATGCTGGCTTCAATCTGATCCTCTGCTTCTACTATGTTACAATTTATTTATTCTGATATTGTGACACTACCGGAGTTCTTTCAGTAGTGCTATGATCATGATTCTGTCAGCCCCGTGGTTCATTAGCTATGTTACATAGGTAGAACATCCTCATACACCAAGATGACATTTCTGCTTCAAAAGAGACATCTTCAGGCAATGAAAAAGGTTACTTATCTCTGTCACTCTATACACAAATGGATTAATGTTAAGGAAAGGGTGTTTCGCTCGCAAAATGATTTTTATTAGAAGCAGTCTTATGACTTTCTATGGGTTTTACGATTGGGGAATACACTAGGTATTCATTTATCTTTAATCATTGCATGATCTCACAATTTTTACAGATTTGAACTATGGACACTCACATGTTCACCGTGTTGGTTAAGCATTCCCAAACTGATAGAAAGGGTAAAGGTACGCCAGGTGTCATATTTCTCAAACTAACACTTTTCTGTCCTCTCTTCCATGTTATACTACCTGCAATGGCGACCACTGACCACGCCGGGGATCCATTATTTATCACTGATTCTAGCAAACCAATGACGAGATACTGTTTTTTCATCACGGCTTCATCTCCCCTGCCACTGCAATCTCCTTAGATACAGTCTCCTTTTTCTTCATACTAGTCCCCTGTGGGAATCGGACCCACAACCCTGGCATTGCAAGCGCCATGCTCTACCAAATGTGATACACAGGACTGTAGCTGGTCTATTTAAGCAGTAAGGCCCAAGGAGGTGTCGTGCCTAAAAACCACCCTTAGCCATGGACTATTAGCCATCTACCACACCTTCTTGGGCCTTATTGCTTAAATCGTCCAGCTACAAGCCCGCCGATAGAGATGGCAACTTCGCTTCTAGTCCTTAGGAAACTATGCAGTATTTTGTTTTTTTATGTATTATTTCTTACATTGTTAGCCCAGAAAATCTTAAGTGTTATTACATTCAGCCGGGAAGAACTATTGGATATCAGAGAGATGTCAACTTACCAGCACTACCAGCACTACGACCAGGAATACGACTTTCCCAAAGCGGATCCTTCGTCTGCACCTTCCAGGGCATTTGAACTGATTCCAGAGGCAAACCCAACACAACACCGCCGGAGGAGAGGGTGAGGGAGCGGTCTTCTAGTGAGGCTTCGTATGCGTGCACACCACCAACCTCTTCCGAGTATATTTCTCGCTAATGTCCAGTCCCTAGTTATCAAAGTCGACAAAATCAGGGCAAGAGATGCTTTCCAAAGAGGTATCCGGGATTGTAACATACTCTGTTTCACAGAAACATGGCTAGCTGGGGACATGCTGTCGGAGTCTGTACAGCCAACGGGATTTTCAGTGCATCGCGGCGACAGGAATAAACATCTCTCTGGTAAGAAGAAGGGCGGGGGTGTATGTTTCATGATTAACTACTCATGGTGTAATTGTAACGACATACAAGAACTCAAGTCCTTTTATTCACCTGACCTAGAATTCCTCACGATCAGATGTATTATCTCCCAAGAGAACTCTCCTCAGTTATTGTCACCCCGCAAGCGGATACCAAGACGGCCATCAAAGAACTTCACTGGACTTTATGCAAACTGGAAACCATATATCCTGAGGCAGCATTTATTGTATCTGGGGATTTTATCAAAGCTAATTTGAGAACCAGGCTAGATAAATTCGATCAGCATATCGATTGCAGTACACGAGCCAGTAACAAGCTTGACCATTGCTACTCTAACTTCTGCGATGCATACAAGGCCCTCCCCCGCCCTCCTTTTAGCAAATCCGACCAGGATTCTATCTTGTTACTCCCCTCCTATAAGCAGAAACTAAAACAGGAAGCGCCCGTGCTTAGGTCTATCCAACGCTGGTCTGACCAATTGGATTCCACGCTTCAAGATTGCTTTGATCACGTGGACTGGGATATGTTCCAGGTAGCCTCAAAGAATAACATTGATGTATACTTTGACTCGGTGAGTGAATTTATAAGGAAGTGTAGAGGATATGTTGTACCCACTGTGACTATTAATACCTTCCCTAACCAGAAACTGTGGATTGATGGCAACATTCGCGCAAAACTGAAAGCACGTACCACCACATTTAATCATGGCAAGGTGACTGGAAACATGGCCGAAAACAAACAATCTAGTTATTCCCTCCGTAAGGCAATCAAACAAGCAAAGCGTCAGTATAGAGACAAAGTGGAGTCGCAATTCAACAGCTCAAACACGAGACATATGTGGCAGGGTCTACAGACAATCACGGATTACAAAAAGAAAACCAGCCTCGTCGCGGACATTGACCTCTTGCTTCCAGACGAATTAAACAACTTCTTTGCGCGCTTTGAGGACAATACAGTGCCACCAACGCGGCCCTCTACCAAAGACTCTGGGCTCTCCTTCTCCGTCATCACCGTCGACATCACACTGCACACTTCCCTATTGCATATGGACAAGAGGAATACCTATGTAAGAATGGTGTTTATTGACTACAGCTCAGCATTTCAACACCGTAGTACCCTCCAAACACATCATTACGCTTGAGGCCCTGGGTCTCGACACCATCCTGTGCAACTGGGTCCTGGACTTCCTGATCGGCCGCCACCAGGTGGTGAAGGTAGGAAACATCTCCACTCCGCTGATCCTCAACACAAGGGTGCATTCTCAGCCCCCTCCTGTACTCCCTGTTCACCCACGACTGCATGGCCATGCACGCATCAACTCAATCATCAAGTTTGCAGAAGACAACATTGGTAGGCTTGATTACCAACAACGACGAGACAGCCTACAGGGAGGAGGTGAGGGACCTCGGAGTGTGGTGTCAGGAAAATAACCTCTCACTCAATGTCAGCAAAACAAAAGAGATCATCGTGGACTTCAGGAAACAGCAAAAGGAGCACCACCCTGACCACATCAGGATAGCAGTGGAGAAGGTAGAAAAGTTTAAGTTCCTCGGTGTACATATCACCGACAAACTGAAATGGTTCACACACACACACAGCGTGGTGAAGAAGGCACAACAGCAACCTCTTCAACCTCAGGAGGCTGAAAGAATTGGGTTTGTCACCGAAAACCCTCACTAACTTTTACAGGTGCACAATTGAGAGCTTCCTGTCGGGCTGTATCACCGACTGGTACGGCAACTGCACATCCCACAACCACAGGGCTCTCCAGTGGGTGGTGTGGTCTGCACAACTCATCACCGGGGCCAAACTACCTGCCCTCCAGGACACCTGCAACACCCGATGTCACAGGAAGGCAAAAAAGATCATCAAGAACAATAACCACCCGAGCCACTGCCTGTTCACCCTGCTTCCACCCAGAAGACGAGGTCAGTACAGGTGCATCAAAGCTGGGACAAAAAAGCTGAGAGATTGCAAAACAGCTTCTATCTCAAGGCCATTAGATTGTTAAACAGCCACCACTAACACAGAGAGGTGGCTGCCTACTTACAAACTTGATATCATTGGCCACTTTAATAAATGGAACACTAATCACTTGAATTATGTCACTTGAATTATGTCACTTTAAGAATGTTTACATATCTCACATTACTCATCTCATATGTATATACTTTATTCTTTACTATCTATTGCATCTTAGTCGCTCTTTTACTGCTCATCCATATATTTTATACTTATATATTCTCATCCCATTCCTTTACTAGATTGTGTTTATTAGGTTTTGTTGTGGAATTTGTTAGATATTAGGTTTTGTTGTGTAATTGCAAGATATTACCTGTTAGATACCGCTGCATTGTCGGATCTAGAAGCATAAGCATTCCGCTACACTCACAATAACATCTGCTAACCATGTGTATCTGAGCAATAACATTTGATTTGATTTGATATATCACAAATCCTCAAGGTGCCTTATTGCTGTTATAAACGGATTCCCAACGTAATTAGAGCAGTAAAAATACATGTTTTGTCATACCCGTGGTATACGGTCTGATATACCACGTGCTGTCAGCCAATCAGCATTCAGTACTCGAACCACCCAGTTTATAATGATATCTTAACACCGCTCTGGCGTAGCTAAACAGTTGGTTGGCGTAAGGTTCTGCTGTTTTGGGGGATTGGTATAGTTTACAGCGCTCCCTGCCTGTAGGCTATTTTATTTTGATGCTTTGCTTGGCCAGTGAGCTACCCTGAAGGAGCAAAGCCTACTGTATATTGCCAAGACTTGCATTATCCATTGCTTAATAAATTGTTTGACATATTTCAACGCTTTCTTTCTGTAATACAAATGTCTTAAATGTATTTTAGTCCTGTGCAAATCTGCCATGTCAGTACTTGTCACACGGAGGGAGGGTAATAATTCTAAACAGAATAACCTGTTTTTTGCCAAACTCCAAGGTCCTCTGATAATGGGTATCCCATGTGAATCGCGTAAATCGCCATCCCTGTGAGGGGTATTACAACATTTTAACAGGTGCAGTTTGGGTTAGAACATTGTGAACAAATGAATGCTTAAAACAAAGTGCTATGCACGTAGCCTACAGACAAATCATCTTTCGTCATATATTAACTTTCCCAGTGCGGATGATATTGTGCCTGTTAATTGATAAATTGCCAAATACGCCAGTTAATTAAATGTTTGCATTCAGTTCATGGTTCTTACTGATATTATTTTGACTTTCTCTGAACTGAAAGAAAATATTAGGCTATCCCAATTTGAAATATATTCACTCCCAGAACAGCCTTCTGTCATAACGGTACATTTTGAATGAAAAATGGAATAATAATTACAGGGGGCAGTTTGGTACAACAAATCCACTCTTAGTCGTCCACTGGAAAAACAGACATGCTTGGGTAATAATTACATAACCAACGTTCTGTAATACAAATCCTGTGTCAATAGCGCTTTATTCACAAGGCAAAGGAAGTGTGATCTAACACATGCCCATATTAGGAGTTAGCTTGTGAAGTTAGTGCTGGTTGTATAAACTGAACTTTTGAAGAACTGTGATGCATATTGTAATGCTACAGTGGAGACATGCAATGAATGAAAATCAACTCTTATTGTGTGCAAGTGTATGACACTGCTGCCTTGGTGAGCGGGTGTTGATCTATGCAATGTATTGTGTTTGTGTGTGTGTGTGCTTATGTACTTTCATGTCTTTGAGAGATTGTGTTCCTTCTCATTTGAGACAAATTGTCCCCATCAATCACAACACTGTATCTGGCGCCTCACAGAACCTACTGCTGTTTCTCTACTCCTTAGTTAGGAATTCCAGTCTTTTAGATGTTCTCCATACTGATGGCATTGATATATTACTGTCTGTGTACTCTCTGAATCAGCTCGGCCTTGAGTCTGTGTGTGGTTGCAAGGTTTCTTTATTCTGTGAGTAGGTAGCGGTATTATTAGTAGTAGTGGTGGAAGTAGTGGTAGTTGTCACGTGACCGGCCTGTGACAAGTGGGGGCTCATCCGTAAGTTAAAGTGAATTATACTTTAGTATTTTAGTTTACTTTAACATTTAGTTATAGTTGGTTAAGGTTTTGTCTAGATTGTCTTTGTCTTATTATTGATATGTTTGTTTATTTGTAATTTGGATTATTTGATTATTGTTTTGTAGTTAACTTGGGTTAGTTTAGTTCAGATTGACACATTTTTTTTTGAGGGGATGTTTGGTTGGGCCAATATTGTTGAAGAGAGAGTTGAGAGCCATGTGTTCTTTTGGTTTAGTTAGCTTGGTAGCTAAATTTGGTTAGCAATTCACTCTGGGTTTTTCTGGGTTTTGTTCAGGTGGGAGTCCTCTCATGTTCAGGCTTATCAGCGAGTGTCAATAGGAGGCTCTTGGTGTTTTTGTTTTAGGTGGCAGTGAACGTGGGTAGAGCATCCCTTTCCCTTTTCCCCTACATCGGCTCGGGAGCACCTCCGTGGTTATGGGGGGGTTGTGTGCATAAAACCCCACCACATGTGACTGCACGAAGACCAGGGCCAGTTAGTTTGTTGTTTTTGGAGGATAGTGGGGTGTGGCTCCTGTCCTTGAACCCAGACTGACAGCAGGTGAGTTGTGTGTTTTTTTTAGCATTTGTAATAGTTGTATTGGTTGAGGAAAATGTCTTCCATTCTGAGCAGTTTTGTTCAAGCTCCTTCAGAGGTAGCCTTAGAGTTGTGTACTAAGGAGCAGTGAATTGAAATTGCTGAACATTATCAGATTGAGATTGTTGATAAAAAAATAAAGAGACTGTTAAAACTAGATTAAAGCAGGGTCTTAGAGAAATGGGTGTTTTTTGGGGTCAGTCTGCTAGTAGTGAGGGTGCAGGTTTTCAGTCTAGGCCTTCATTAACTTTTGAGCAGCAGAGGGAGCTGTTGCAAATGCAGTTGGAGATAGCATTTCTCAATCGCAGGACTACCACAGTTTGATGTTTCACAGAATCTTCGTTTGTTGCCTAAATTTGATGAGTCAGATCAAGACACATACTTTGCTTTATTTGAGCGTATTGCGGAAGCTAGAGCTTGGTCAGATTTGGACATGACTATGTTGTTGCAATGTGTACTTACAGGTAAAGCACGTGAGGCTTTTGCAGCACTGAGTGTAGCTGACAGTAAAGTTTTTACTAAAGTTAAATCAGCAGTTCTGAAGGTCTACGAGCTTGTGCCAGAGGCATATCGTCAACGTTTTCGTTACAGAAAAAAGTTAGATTCACAAACCTATTCTGAGTTTGTTCGTGATTTGACTTCTGCATTTAATGGTTGGTGTACAGCTTCTGATGTTAGTACTTTTGAGGGTCTGTCTAATTTGATTGTGTTAGAACAGTTCAAAAATTCTGTGTCTGACCAGGTTGCTACATACATGAATGAACGTAAAGTTAAGTCTCCAAGTGATGTAGCGATCCTTGCAGATGAGTACAGGCTAACACATAAAAGCTATTTTCAGTCAAACAGTGACATGTACCATAAAAATAACTTTACTCCTAGGAATAGTAGGTCACCTTTTTTTGGAGCTTCTTTCCAAAGACCTCAGCAGAAGTTTGGGTCTGGAGGACTTGAAGCACCGGTTAATGCTAATAACTGGCGCTCCTGTTTAGTTGAAGGACATTGGAAGAAGGATTGTCCTCTGCTTAAATAAAAAAAAGTCAGGTCAAGTTAAACCTACTGTGATGGAAAGTTCTGTTACAGCCTCTGACCACCAGGGTGAGCTTTTTCAGTCACTCGTTGAGTTTGATTCTCAGTCTTCCCTCTGTGATTTTTCAGCCTTTATTTCAGATGGCGTTGTGTCCCTGGTAGATGGCAACCAAAATGTTTCAATTAAGATCTTAAGAGACACTGGAGCTTTAGATGATTTTATTCTGGAATCTGTTTTGCCGTTCTCTAAAGAGTCTGATACTGGCAGTTGTGTAATGGTATGTGGTATGGGTTTAGTTCCATTCTCTTGTCCTTTACATGAAGCCAGAAAGTCTTGAGTTGCCAGTCAAACTCCAGACAGAACAGTTGACTAGTTCTAGAGATTCATTGATGGCCGAGCAAAAGGCCGATACTAACTTGGCTGATCTGTTTGATAAAGTTGTTCCTGATTCAGTGGTGAGGAATAGTGCTCATTGTTATTTTCTTCTTGATGGGCTGTTGGTCAGGAAATGGGTTCCACGCTATGATCAGGGTCTAGGAGAACCAGTCTTTCAAATAGTTGTACCTACTACTTTGCAAAATAAAGTGTTGCAAACTTCACATGGAGATGTGGCAGGTCATATGGGTGTTCGTAAAATGTATGATCGCATACTTCGTTATTTTTCTGGACATGTTTAAAGCTGGATGTAGCCCAGTTCATTAAAACTTGTGATACGTGTCAGTGCACAAGCAAGCCAAACCAGGTTGTAAAGCCAGCACCTTTGTATCCAATACCAGCCTTGGGCAACCTTTTGAGCATCTTATTATCGATTGTGTTGGGCCTTTACCAAGGTCCAAGTGAGGTCATAGCTACTTATTAATTGTTATGTGTCAAGCAACCAGATATCCTGCAGCTTTTTCCTTGCGTACCATAACTTCAAAATCAGTAGTTAAAGCGTTAACTCAATTTATTTAAACATTAGGGATTCCAAAAATCATCCAGTCAGATCTGGGGTCTAACTTTACCTCCCATTTATTTGCTCAGGTTCTCAAACAGCTTAAAGTTAAACACAACAAGTCTACTGCGTTCCATGCCCAGAGCCAGGGAGCTTTGGAACATTTTCATCAAACTTTAAAATCCTTGCTTCGTGCATACTTTACAGAACTGTCTGCAGATTGGGAGGAGGGGTTACCTTGGCTGTTACTAGCTGCTCGTGAAGTAGTGCAGGAAAGCACAGGGTTTAGCCCTAATGACTTAGTGTTTGGTCATAAGGTGGGTGTGCCTTTAGCAGTGTTGCAGGATGGTTGTTTGCCTGAGGAACCACCTCTGAACCTTATTGACTATGTAAATGGTTTTAGGTTGAAGTTGTATAGGGCTGGTGAACTGGCGAAAGAAAAGCTAAAATCTTCTCAATGGAAAATGAAATATGACGGACAGGCTGAGCTGCGTGAGTTTAGTCCCGGTGATCGTGTACTTGCTCTTCTGCCTCTTGTAAGTTCACCTTTTCAGGCAAAATTGTGGTCCTTTCACTGTGTTGCGTAAAGTGTCAGATTTGAACTATCTTATTGAAACCCCTGGTCATTGGAAGTCCTTTAAATTATGCCATGTGAACCTGTTAAAATGTTATCACTCCCGTGATCTAAGCAAAGTTGAAGGCACTCCAGCGGTGAGGTCAGCGTTGACTGCTGCTCCAGTCACTGCATCTTGTGGCTTTAATTTGGCGGAGGGGGGAGAAAAGGAGGAAGTTAGGGTTTCGGATGAGGTCTTACAAGGTCGGTTGAAAAACTCCCAGACTTTGCAAAACCTTGGGGTTTTTGTAGATCATTTAGACTCTGAGAAATGTGATGAATTGGTAGCTCTTATTAGAAACTATCCTGTTTTGTTTTCTGACACTATCGCAAACCCACTTAATTGAGCATGATATAGACATCGGAGATGCTAAGCCTATCAAACAGAGATTTTATCGTGTATCTGAGGAGAAGATAGGAAACAATTGGAAACAGAGATGCAGTATATGTTGGACAATGTTATTGTGGAGCCATGTTGTTCAAATTGGGCTTCACCCTGTCTTTTGGTCAAAAAGTCTGATTCCACTTTCAGACCTTGCACTGATTATAGAAAAGTTAACAATGTTACTAAAGCAGACCTTTACCCTCTTCCTAGGATGGAGGATTGTATTGATCAAGTTGGGTCAGCAAAGTATGTTAGCTAATTTGATCTTTTAAAGGGATATTGGCAAGTACCCCTTACCAAAAGAGATTGCTGCCTGTATAACTCCATCTGGTTTGTTCTCTTATACAGTGATGCCTTTCGGATCCAGCCACCTTCCAGAGGCTAATGAATCCGGTGGTCTCAGGTCTGGAAGGGTGTGCTGTGTATTATACAGTGATGCCTTTCGGCTTGTGGAATGCTCCAGCCACCTTCCAGAGGCTAATGAATCCGGTGGTCTCAGGTCTGGAAGAGTATGCCGTGTATTTGGACGACGTGGTCATCTACTCAGACTCCTGGCAGGAGCATGTTTGGAGAGTGCAAGCCCTGTTCAAAAGACTGGTGTGGGCCAGGTTGACTATAAATTTGGCAAAATGTGAGTTTGCCAAAGCTACAGTCACATACCTAGGCAAGGTTGTTGGTCAGGGTTTTGTCTGTCCTGTGGAAGCCAAGGTCCAGGCTGTGAAGCAGTTCCCACAGCCGTCCACAAAGAAAGAACTGATGCGCTTCCTGGGATTGGCAGGGTACTACCGTGCTTTCTGTAAACTTTTCGGTAGTAGTGTCCCCCCTGACCAATCTGTTGAAGGCCAAGGCTGAATTTATCTGGTCCACCCAGTGTCAAGAGGCATTTGATGCAGTTAAGGCTCTTTTGTGTTTGGCACCTGTGTTGGCAGCACCACATTTTGGGAAACCTTTCAAATTGCAGGTAGACGCCAGACAAATCGGTGCTGGGGCTGTGCTTCTCCAGGAGAATGATTACAATGTTGAGTGTCCAGTCAGTTTCTTCTCCCGGAAATGTAATAAGTATCAGCAAAACTATTCTGTAATTGAAAAGGAGCCTTTAGGTCTCATTTGGGCTTTACAGCACTTCGAGGTCTATGTTGGTTCAGGTTTGACCCCTTTAACCTCTAGCGACGAGCAATCCCGTATCCCGGAGCGTAATCATAGCCTCAAGCGCATTACCATAACGCAACGTTTCCTATTCATGAAAATCGCAAATGAAATGAAATAAATATATTGAAACACAAGCTTAGCCTTTTGTTTACAACACTGTCATCTCAGATTTTCAAAATATGCTTTTCAACCAAAGGTACACAAGCATTTGTGTAAGAGTATTGATAGCCTAGCATTAAGCCTAGCATTCAGCAGGCAACATTTTCACAAAAACAAGAAAAGTATTCAAATAAAATAATTTACCTTTGAAGAACTTCGCATAATTTCAATGACGAGACTCTCAGTTAGATAGCAAATGTTCATTTTTTCCCAAAAGATTATTTGTGTTGGCGAAATAGCTCCGTTTTGTTCATCACGTTTGGCTAAGAAAAAGACTGGAAAATGCAGTCACTACAATGCCAAACTTTTTTCCAAATTAGCTCCATAATATTGACAGAAACATGGCAAATGTTGTTTAGAATCAATCCTCAAGGTGTTTTTCACATATCTATTCGATAATATATCAGTCGTGACAGTTGGTTTCTCATCAGAAGCAAACGGAAAAATAATGCAGCTGGAGATTACGCAATAATTGCAACGGAGGACACCAAGCGACCACCTGGTAGATGTAGTCTCTTATGGTCTTCCAATGATATGCCTACAAATACGTCACAATGCTGTCGACACCTTGGGGAAGCGACAGAAAGCCTAAGCTCATTCGTGGCCCATTCACAGCCATATAAGGAGTCATTGGCATGAGGCGGTTTAAAAAAATGCGGCACTTCCTGATTGGATTTGTATCTGGGTTTCGCCTGTAACATCAGTTCTGTGGCACTCACAGACAATATCTTTGCAGTTTTGGAAACGTCAGTGTTTTCTTTCCAAAGCTGTCAATTATATGCATAGTCGAGCATCTTTTTGTGACAAAATATCTTGTTTAAAACGGGAACGTTTTTCATCCAAAAATTAAAATAGCGCCCCCTATATCCAAGAAGTTAACTGTGTTCACTGACCACAACCCAATTATTTTTCTGAGGTCCCTGCAAAATCCCAACCAGAGCCTGATGCATTGGGCTTTGTTCTTGCAACCATTCAACCTTGATATTAGACATATTAGGGGTAAGGATAATATCATTGCTGATGCTCTGTCCCGTGCTCCTTTAACCTAGTTTGTATCTTCTCTCTGCTGACCCCTACGGGCTGTCTGCACCTCTTTCCTCTTAAATTGCTCCCCAGGTACCAGGGCTGCTGAGTTTGAGGGGCGGACAGTCAGTTGGAGGACACCGGGCTACTACTAGGAGCCGGGACTGGTATCCTTTTTTTCTTGTTGGGAATTTTATTGTTTTGAATATGTTTGGGCCGAGGAGGGTCATTAGTGATTGGAGTCACCTGGGCTCAGGGTATTTAAATTGCTTCACTAATCACTCTTGTCTCTCTCTCTCTCTCTCTATGCTCCTCCAGGTATGATCCTGTTTGTTTGTTCCTTTGTAGTTTTACTTAGTTTTCACTCAGTCATTCACACACACAGATTCATGCATCCCTGCACTTTACATACACTTTACATTATGATACTTTCACACCTCATTCCTTTTTCTTTGTTTAAAGTTAATAGTTTGGTTTACAATAAATAACATTTTTGATTGGCCTATACTTGTTGTTCGTGTCCCCTCATTTTTGCCACAGGCTATGAGCTGGCCTGTGACATAGTATTGCTACCACTACTAATGAAATTTGGTTGCAATTTCAGTTTAATCGATCAGAAAAGACAGAACAAATATTACAACAAATATTATGGTTAAACTCAAATATACTAATTGATAAGGAATGTATATATTTTTGGATAAAAAAAGATAATCTTTGTAAATTATATCCTAAATAGGACTGGTGAAGTTGTCACACATGCAGCTAACAATAATATATGGAAATGATCTCTAAATGTGTGGTTCCCATCATGAAGAATTGAGGATGAGGTGTGGGGGTGCTTGCTGATGACACTGTCTGTAATTTATATCAGAATTCAAGGCACACTTAATAACCAGCATGGCTACCACAGCATTCTGCAGCGATATGCAATCCCATCTAGTTTGTGCTTAGTGGGACTTTCATTTGTTTTTCAAAAGGACAATTACCCAAACACACCTCCAGGATGTGTAAGGGCTATTTGACCAAGAAGGAGAGTGATGGAGTGCTGTATCAGATGACTTGGCCTCCACAATCACCCAACCTCAAACCAATTGAGATGGTTTGGGATGGGTTGGACCGCAAAGTGAAGGAAAAACAGCCAACAAGTGCCCAGCATATGTGGGAACTCCTGCAAGACTTTTGGGAAAGCATTTCCCATGAAACTGGTTGAGAGAATGCCAAGAATGTACAAAGCTGTCATCAAGGCAACGGTTGGCTACTTTGAAGAATCTAACATACAATTGTTTAACACTTTTTTAGTTACTACATGATTTAATATGCGTTATGGATGTCTTCACTATTATTATACAATGTTGAAAATAGTAAAAAAAATGTTTTTAAAAAAATAAAAAAAATAAACGTGAATGAGAAGGTGTGTCCAAACTTCTGGCTGGTACTGTACATAGTTTTTATGTTAACAAAAAAAAGGTATTATCATGTGGGCTCCCTCTCTGGCCTCTAGGTCACCAGGCTGCTCATTATGGCACACACCTGTCACCATCATTACGCGCATCAGCGCATTATGACACTCACCTGGACTCTATCTCCTCCTTAATCTCTTTATTGATTAAATCATGCACTCCCTGAACTTGCTTCCCGACTCTCAGCTCACTTTACAGAATGATACCTCATCAAAGGGAAGCATCAGGAAGTGTTTTTTGTTTGTTTTTGAGATGTTGTCCGGGTGTCAGAACCGGGGCTACCTGGGAGGCCTCAGCCAGTTTGTCGGATTCCCATGCCTCGGCGGGTTCGACGGGTTCCCCTGCCTCAGCTGGCTCGACAGGCTGCAATGCCTCAGTGGGTTCGATAGGCTCCCATGCCTCAGCTGGGTGAACAGGTTCCTGTGACTCGACCGAGCCAACCGGGGAGGCTCTCACATCTCAGCCGGTTTGTCAGGTTTCTGCGCCTCAGCGGAGGCGACCGGTCCGCTCCTGATCCCCAGGATCATCACTGTGGCTGGAGCCGAACGCGCTGGGGAGGTGGTACTGCCACGTATGCTCTCTCTCTGGCGCTCTATGTTGCCATACTCCCACGCCTCAGTTGGATCGACAGGTTCCCGCGCCTTAGCAGAGGTGACCTGTCCGCTCCTGATCCCCGGGATCATCCCTGTGGTTGCCATCCTGCGGCTGGAGCCGGACGCACCGGGGAGGGGGTACTGTCATGTGTGCTCCCTCTCCGGCCTCTAGGTCACCAGGCTGAACGGGGGAAAGGGAGGGCTGCCCTTGAATGAGAATAGGCTGTCTTGTTAGGGATTTGGTTCCGCTGTCGGGACCAAATCAGTGGAAATTTCAAGAGCGCCACCTATAGTTTTTGATAAAACTCAAACTTTCATTAAAACACACATGCAAGGTACTGAATTAAAGCTACACTCGTTGTGAATCTAGCCACCAAGTCAGATTTGTAAAATGCTTTTCGGCAAAAGCATGAGAAGCTATTATCTGATAGCATGCACCCCCCTAAATACCGCAACGTCACCTAAACAACAGATTTTGCGGTAGCCGGCGCTACCCAAAACGCAGAAATAAAATATAAAACATTCATTACCTTTGACTAGCTTCTTTGTTGGCACTCCTATATGTCCCATAAACATCACAATTGGGTCTTTTTCCCGATTAAATCCATCATTGTATAGCCTAAATGTCATTTGCTGGAAGCCGGTCTGATCCAGGAAAATGCCCTTTTCCAAGACGCAACGTCACTTTTTAAAATTACAAAAGTTGCTTATAAACTTTTACAAATCACTTCAAACTACTTTTCTAAACCAACTTTAGGTATTAATAAACGTTAATAATCTAAACAATTGATCACGGGGCGATCTGTATTCGATAGCAGCAAGTCTTGAAATCACCGTCCATGTTTTACATTTTCACAACATCCTGTGGAGAGACTAAAACAGGAAGAGCCAAAACGTCATCAAACCAAGGATAAAGCATGGAAGCTGTAGGCGTTTACAATGGATCCTCATTTATTTTCCTTCGCCTTAGACAATACATTGAATGGCGGATGAATATTCTTTTGGTGTTTTTGGTGATCAGTTTTACCAGGGATTTTTTACTCCTAAACACGTTATGTAATAGCCACAGACACGATTTAACCAGTTTTAGAGACTTCAGAGTGTTTTCTATACACACATACTTATCATATGCATATACTATATTCCTGGCATGAGTAGCAGGACTTTGAAATGTTGCGCAATTTTTAACAAAAAGCTGCGAAAATTCGCATCATCCTTAACAGGTTTTAAGTCTATTTTCCTATGACCGTATAGGTGCAATTTTGTTCTTTATGGAGTTGTTAAGGTTAGTGATTCGATGTATTTATTTTTAACCAGTAGTAGTTTTTATTTTTTACACAACTCACATTGTGAGTCATGTGTCAAGATGGGGGAATTAACTGTCCTCTGAGGTTTTTTGATGGAAGTTTACACACCACAAGGGATATGTAGGAGTGTATCGAGTGATATATGAAGTCGTGTATTGTCGTGTTTGTTCTGTTCGATACAAATCTCCCCAGATTGGGTGTGCTTATTTAGTCTTGTCTTAAAATGGTTTATTATGAGGTACCAGGTTGATTTGAGGAGGTCTATACACTGCTAAATGTATAGCAATTTAGATTAAGAGTGCATTAAAGGTACTGATCTGTAATTATAATCGTGATAAGAACATTTATACTAGAATTATAGGATACCTATACTATATGTTAATGTACATTCTACCAATGTTGATGTGTGTTAAGTTGAGGGTTTTAACTTTGAGTGATAGGACCAATGTGAATCACTAAGAATTGTCAGTCAAGTTTTTGGTTGGATAATTAATTGGGTTTTGATTATGATTTGTAAACTGACTGATTGATTTGAGTAATTCGTTAGTATGTTAATAACTATATGAGTGAAGAAATGAATGTATTATGGATTGTTTTAATTGTTGTTATACTAATTGTGACATGGGTAAAGAAGTTGTGTGAAGTAAAGTTGTTGACACTATTCTCAGCATGCCCTGGTGAATCGAGAGAACTCTGAACTCTGATTCTGAGAGTGAAACTGGTCCTAATCTATTTGACCTATACCCATGACCAAATTACATTTTTAATGATAATACTCAGGAACTATAGCAGGTTTATGCTAATAGTACATAGGCATTGCTTTATAAATAGTGGAATCACAATGTTTGTCTTGTGAATCAATACTTGGATTTCTCCAGCAATATATGATGATTTTAGTTTCTACAGATGGTGTTATTGGGATGGAAATAATTATTTCCACTATACTGACGAATGGGAGTGTGCTCAGTATCAACATAATGATTTAGTTTCTTACTGATGAAAAATGTACTCCGACTTAGATTGCTGAGATTTTTGAAAACAATATTTTAATAATTATATAATTTCCAATGAAGGATATTTTAAGTTTAACCTCTTTTGGGTAGGGGGCAGTATTTTCACGTCTGGATGAAAAGCGTGCACAAAGTAAACTGCCTGTTTCTCAGGCCCAGAAGCTAGGATATGCATATAATTGGTAGATTTTGATAGAAAATACAACATTTCTAAAACTGTTAAAATAATGTCTGTGAGGATAACAGAACTGATATGACAGGCTAAACCCAGAGGACAAACCATAACCCCCCAAAAAAAATCGGCCTACCTCTATTTTCAATGGCCGTCACTTTTATTATAAGGCGAAGTCCTCCCAGATTGCAATTCCTAGGGCTTCCACTAGATGTCAACAGATTTTAGAAAGAGTTTCAGGCTGGTTTATGGAAAAATGAGCCAGGAAAAAGTTTATTAGTAACATTTGGGATTAATTTTGTATGCATTTTGTTGGAGGGAAACTGGGTGGATTATTGACAGAAGCGCGCCAGCTAAACTGAGTTTTATGGATATAAAGAAGGACATTATCAAACAAAAGGACAATTTGTGATATAACTGGGACCTTTTGGAGTGCCAACAGAAGATCATCAAAGGTAAGTCATTTTTTATATCGCTATTTCTGACTTTCGTGTCGCACCTGCCTGGTTGAAATATGTTTTTCATGATTTTGTATGCGGGGCGCTGTCCTCAGATAATCGCACGGTGTGCTTTCGCCGTAAAGTATTTTTGAAATCTGACACAGTGGCTGGATTAACAAGAAGTTTTAAGCTTTATTTTGATGTATTACACTTGTGATTTTAATATTGTGATTCTGTAGTTTGAATTTTTCACTCTGCAATTTCCCCAGATGTTGCCCATAAGAAGTTAAACTCAATGAACCAGCGGATAGTAATTTCCAATGGTAATATACTAGTGCAAGGATGTTTCTTTCCCCCTATATGTTTGAGTTAGAAGTTTATTATGTTTTTATTTGTAATTATCTTTTAAGTTGAGACTAAGTCTCAAAATGGGGGCATGTTGTAGAATTACAACATTATGTTAACACATTACTTTTATATTAGAATGTATCCCTATATTAGTCACACCTACCTTTGTGCTTGTCTCCACCCCCCTCCAGGTGTCGCCTATCTTCCCCATTATCCCCTGTGTATTTATACCTGTGTTCTCTGTTTGTCTCTTGCCAGTTTGTTTTGTTTGTGAAGCCTACCAATGTTTGTTTCCCTGCGCCTGCCTGTTTCTTGCTCCTGTTTTCTAGTCCTTCCCAGTTTTGACCGCTCTGCCTGCCCTGACCTTGAGCCTACCAGCCATTCTGTACCTTGCCCCACCTAACTGGATTATTGACCCCTGCCTTTTATTCTGGACCCTTTGCACCCTCTCTGGATTGTTGACCCCTGCCTGTCATTCTGGACCCTTTGCACCCTGTCTGGATTATTGACCCCTGCCTGCATTTGACCTGTAATTTGCCTGCCCCTATATTAGAAAACTAATAAACTTGTTTCTTCGACAGTGTCTGCATCTGGATCATACCTGAAACGTCGAATTACTACATTCCCACTGTCTGTTATATGTAATAGGCAACAGAATAGTGTTCTTAGAACTCTGTGTCTGTGTGAATTGAGAGGAGCCGCTGAGATTTGAATTCTGACTGTAGATTTACGATCGCTTGGTGATAAGACAACATTCCATTCCATGTTTAGTGTCTGTGTGCCTGTCTGTCGGTGCCAGGGAGACCCAATCTCCTTTTCCTCTCCCATATGGATGATGAACACTGAACTTTACTCATTTGAGGGAATGACCTAGTGTCTATGTTACATTAGTAACGTTTCTGTATAAACAAGCAGTAAATGACCCAGAGACAGAAACCTGTTGCGATGTAATCCACATGTCTATTGCATGAGAGCACAATGTACCTTTGCATGAATTCCCTCATCTGTGATTCGTCATGAACATCCGGGAGGATGGACTTTGCTGTAAAATGCTGTGGCTTAGTCCCGGCTGGTTGAGTTCTCAGTGATCACCTCCAGGTTGGTTACCGACCAACTCCATTTACTGCAGTAATTAAATAATAAAGTTCTAAAAGTATATCGTTTTGATGATAATAATTCCACCACAGAAAAAGGATCGCTACAGTAGGTAGGCCCATTATTTATGCACTGTACGTCCATAGCTTTCACCATTGTGGAATAACTTTACAATTAATGAAATACAGTGTTTCAGATCATGGCTTTATTTCTTATCCTGACTCCAACGTGGCCCTGTGGCTGTGATGTTATAGCCTGGGCTTGGCAAGCTGCACACTCAGTCCCTACCTATACAAGTACAGTGCCTTTAGAAAGTATTCAGACCCCACGACTTTTACACATTTTGTTATGTTATTTAAAATTGATTAAATTGTTTTTTTTTTCCCTCATCAATCTCCACACAATACCCCCTAATGACAAATCAAAAACTGTTTTTTAGAAATGTTTGCTAATTTCATATTTACATAAGATTTCAGACCCTTTACTTCAGGCCTGGGCAATTCCAGTCCTCAAGGCCATGATTGGTGTCACACTTTTCCCCCATGCCTAGCAAACACAGCTTATTTAATCTAATTGCATTTTTAACTGAAGATCATGTTTAGTTTATTATTGGAGACTGGTGTGTTAGCTGGGGCTGGGGCAACGGACTGGAGATGCCCAGGCCTGCTCTACTCAGTACTTTGTTGAAACACCTTTTAACAGTGATTACAGCCTCGAGTCTTCTTGGGTATGACACTACAAGCTTGGCACACCTGATTTGGGGAGTTTCTCCCATTCTTCTCTGCAGATCCTCTAAAGCTCTGTCAGATTGGAAGGGGAGCGCTGCTGCACAGCTATTTTCAGATCTCTCCAGAGATGTTCAATCAGGTTCAAGTCCGGGCTCTGGCTGGGCCACTCAAGGACATGCAGAGACTTGTCCCGAACCACTCCTGTGTTGTCTTCGCTGTGTGCTTAGGGTCATTGTCCTGTTGGAAGGTGAACCTTAGCCCCAGTCTGAGGTCATGAGCACTCTGGAGCAGATTTTCATCAAGGAAATCTCCGTTCAACTTTCCCTTGATCCTGAGTAGTCTCCCAGTCCCTGCCGCTGAAAAACATCCCCACATCATGATACTGCCACCGCCATGTTTCACTGTGCCAGGTTTCCTGCAGACGTGATACTTGGCATTCAGGCCAAAGAGTTCAATATTGGTTTAATCAGACCAGAAAATATTGTTTCTCATGGTCTGAGAGTCTTTCGATGCCTTTTGGAAAACTCCAAGCGGGCTGTCATGTGCCTTTTACTGAGGAGCTTCCGTCTTGCCACTACCATAAAGGCCTGAATGAAGGAGTGTTGCAGAGATGATTGTCCTTCTGGAAGGTTCTCGCCAGAAATCAAATCAAATCAAATGTATTTATATAGCCCTTCGTACATCAGCTGATATCTCAAAGTGCTGTACAGAAACCCAGCCTAAAACCCCAAACAGCAAGCAATGCAGGTGTAGAAGCACGGTGGCTAGGAAAAACTCCCTAGAAAGGCCAAAACCTAGGAAGAAACCTAGAGGAACCAGGCTATGTGGGGTGGCCAGTCCTCTTCTGGCTGTGCCGGGTGGAGATTATAACAGAACATGGCCAAGATGTTCAAATGTTCATAAATGACCAGCATGGTCGAATAATAGTAAGGCAGAACAGTTGAAACTGGAGCAGCAGCATGGCCAGGTGGACTGGGGACAGCAAGGAGTCATCATGTCAGGTAGTCCTGAGAAGTGAAAGAAGAACTGTGGAGATCTGTCAGTGACCATCGGGTTCAATTTAAGAATGATT
>NW_027038995.1:0-27500 GCF_034236695.1 Oncorhynchus nerka
GATAACCCTGTCTGCTGCTCTCCTCCGCTGCACTGGCCACTGGGGATGCACCATCAGTCCAGTAAAATCAAAATAAAGTGAATTATTAAAAATGTATGCAAAAATTATAATACCTCCCCAGCTCCTGTTACACCAGTCACTAGAGCAGCTGGCTCCTCCCCAGCTCCTTGTTACACCAGTCACTAGAGCAGCTGTAATCCTTCCCCAGCTCCTTGTTACACCAGTCACTAGAGCAGCTGTACTCCTCCCCAGCTCCCTGTTACACCAGTCACTAGAGCAGCTGTACTCCTCCCCAGCTCCCTTGTTACACCAGTCACTAGAGCAGCTGTACTCCTCCCAGCCTTGGTTACACCAGTCACTAGAGCAGCTGTAATCCTCCCCAGCTCCTCTGTTACACCAGTCACTAGAGCAGCTGTACTCCTCCCCAGCTCCTCTGTTACACCAGTCACTAGAGCAGCTGTACTCCTCCCCAGCTCCTTGTTACACCAGTCACTAGAGCAGCTGTAATCCTCCCCCAGCTCCCTTGTTACACCAGTCACTAGAGCAGCTGCATCCTCCCCAGCTCCTTGTTACACCAGTCACTAGAGCAGCTGTAACTCTCCCCAGCTCCTTGTTACACCAGTCACTAGAGAGCAGCTGTACTCCTCCCCAGCTCCTTTGTTACACCAGTCACTAGAGCAGCTCCTTGTTACACCAGTCACTAGAGCAGCTCTGTTACACCAGTCACTAGAGCAGCTGTAATCCTCCCCAGCTCCTTGTTACACCAGTCACTAGAGCAGCTGTAATCCTCCCCAGCTCCTTGTTACACCAGTCACTAGAGCAGCTGTAATCCTCCCCAGCTCCTTGTTACACCAGTCACTAGAGCAGCTGTAATCCTCCCCAGCCCTGTTACACCAGTCACTAGAGCAGCTGTAATCCTCCCCAGCTCCTTGTTACACCAGTCACTAGAGCAGCTGTAATCCTCCCCAGCTCCTTGTTACACCAGTCACTAGAGCAGCTGTAATCCTCCCCAGCTCCTTGTTACACCAGTCACTAGAGCAGCTGTACTCCTCCCCAGCTCCTTGTTACACCAGTCACTAGAGCAGCTGTAATCCTCCCCCAGCTCCTTGTTACACCAGTCACTAGAGCAGCCTTGTTACACAGTCACTAGAGCAGCTGTATTCTCCCCAGCTCCTTTGTTACACCAGTCACTAGAGCAGCTGTAATCCTCCCCAGCCCTTGTTACACCAGTCACTAGAGCAGCTGTAATCCTCCCCAGCCCTTGTTGCCACCAGTCACCAGAGCAGCTGTACTCCCTCCCCCAGCTCCTTGTTACACCAGTCACTAGAGCAGCTGTACTCCTCCCCAGCTCCTTGTTACACCAGTCACCAGAGCAGCTGTAATCCTCCCCAGCTCCTTGTTACACCAGTCACTAGAGCAGCTGTAATCCTCCCCAGCCTCCTTGTTACACCAGTCACTAGAGCAGCTGTACCTCCCCAGCTCCTTGTTACACCAGTCACTAGAGCAGCTGTAATCCTCCCCAGCCCTTGTTACACCAGTCACTAGAGCAGCTGTACTCCTCCCCAGCTCCTTGTTACACCAGTCACTAGAGCAGCTGTAATCCTCCCCAGCCCTCGTTACACCAGTCACTAGAGCAGCTGTAATCCTCCCCAGCTCCTTGTTACACCAGTCACTAGAGCAGCTGTACTCCTCCCCAGCTCCTTGTTACACCAGTCACTAGAGCAGCTGTAATCCTCCCCCAGCTCCTTGTTACACCAGTCACTAGAGCAGCTGTAATCCTCCCCAGCTCCTTGTTACACCAGTCACTAGAGCAGCTGTACTCCCCTCCCCAGCTCCTTGTTACACCAGTCACTAGAGCAGCTGTAATCCTCCCCAGCTCCCTGTTACACCAGTCACTAGAGCAGCTGTAATCCTCCCCAGCTCCTTGTTACACCAGTCACTGAGCAGCTGTACTCCTCCCCAGCCCTGTTACACCAGTCACTAGAGCAGCTGTAATCCTCCCCAGCTCCTGTTACACCAGTCACTAGAGCAGCTGTAATCCTCCCCCAGCTCCTTGTTACACCAGTCACTAGAGCAGCTGTAATCCTCCCCAGCTCCTTGTTACACCAGTCACAGAGCAGCTGTACTCCTCCCCCAGCCCTGTTACACCAGTCACTAGAGCAGCTGTAATCCTCCCCAGCTCCTGTTACACCAGTCACTAGAGCAGCTGTAATCCTCCCCCAGCTCCTGTTACACCCAGTCACTAGAGCAGCTGTAATCCTCCCCAGCTCCTCGTTACACCAGTCACTAGAGCAGCTGTAATCCCCTCCCCCAGCTCCTCGCTACACCAGTCACTAGAGCAGCTGTACTCCTCCCCAGCTCCTGTTACACCAGTCACTCAGAGCAGCTGTAATCCTCCCCCAGCTCCTTGTTACACCAGTCACTAGAGCAGCTGTAATCCTCCCCAGCTCCTCGGCTACACCAGTCACTAGAGCAGCTGTAATCCTCCCCCCAGCTCCTCGTTACACCAGTCACTAGAGCAGCTGTACTCCTCCCCAGCTCCTTGTTACACCAGTCACTAGAGCAGCTGTAATCCTCCCCCAGCCCTTGGTTACACCAGTCACTAGAGCAGCTGTAATCCTCCCCCAGCTCCTTGTTACACCAGTCACTAGAGCAGCTGTAATCCTCCCCCAGCTCCTTGTTACACCAGTCACTAGAGCAGTTGTAATCCTCCCCCAGCTCCTTGTTACACCAGTCACTAGAGCAGCTGTACTCCTCCCCAGCTCCTTGTTACACCAGTCACTAGAGCAGCTGTACTCCTCCCCAGCTCCTTGTTACACCAGTCACTAGAGCAGCTGTAATCCTCCCCAGCTCCTTGTTACACCAGTCACTAGAGCAGCTGTACTCCTCCCCCAGCTCCTTGTTACACCAGTCACTAGAGCAGCTGTAATCCTCCCCAGCTCCTTGTTACACCAGTCACTAGAGCAGCTGTAATCCTCCCCAGCTCCTTGTTACACCAGTCACTAGAGCAGCTGTAATCATCCCCAGCTCCTTGTTACACCAGTCACTAGAGCAGCTGTACTCCTCCCCCAGCTCCTTGTTACACCAGTCACTAGAGCAGCTGTAATCCTCCCCAGCTCCTTGTTACACCAGTCACTAGAGCAGCTGTATCCTCCCCAGCTCCTTGTTACACCAGTCACTAGAGCAGCTGTACTCCTCCCCAGCTCCTTGTTACACCAGTCACTAGAGCAGCTGTAATCCTCCCCAGCCCTTGTTACACCAGTCACTAGAGCAGCTGTAATCCTCCCCAGCTCCTTGTTACACCAGTCACTAGAGCAGCTGTAATCCTCCCCAGCTCCTTGTTACACCAGTCACTAGAGCAGCTGTAATCCTCCCCAGCTCCTTGTTACACCAGTCACTAGAGCAGCTGTAATCCTCCCCAGCCCTTGTTACACCAGTCACTAGAGCAGCTGTACTCCCCTCCCCAGCCCTTGTTACACCAGTCACTAGAGCAGCTGTAATCCTCCCCAGCTCCTTGTTACACCAGTCACTAGAGCAGCTCCTGTTACACCAGTCACTAGAGCAGCTGTAATCCTCCTTGTTACACCAGTCACTAGAGCAGCTGTAATCCTCCCCAGCTCCCTTGTTACACCAGTCACTAGAGCAGTAATCCTCCCCAGCCCTGTTACACCAGTCACTAGAGCAGCTGTAATCCTCCCCAGCTCCTTGTTACACCAGTCACTAGAGCAGCTGTAACTCCTCCCCAGCTCCTTGTTACACCAGTCACTAGAGCAGCTGTAATCCCCCCAGCCTCCTGTTACACCAGTCACTAGAGCAGCTGTAATCCCTCCCCAGCTCCTGTTACACCAGTCACTAGAGCAGCTAATCCTCCCCAGCTCCTTGTTACACCAGTCACCAGAGCAGCTGTAATCCTCCCCAGCTCCTTGTTACACCAGTCACTAGAGCAGCTGTAATCCTCCCCAGCTCCTTGTTACACCAGTCACTAGAGCAGCTGTAATCCTCCCCAGCTCCTTGTTACACCAGTCACTAGAGCAGCTGTAATCCTCCCCAGCTCCTTGTTACACCAGTCACTAGAGCAGCTGTAATCCTCCCCAGCTCCTTGTTACACCAGTCACTAGAGCAGCTGTAATCCTCCCCAGCTCCTGTTACACCAGTCACTAGAGCAGCTGTAATCCTCCCAGCTCCTTGTTACACCAGTCACTAGAGCAGCTGTAATCCTCCCCAGCCCTTGTTACACCAGTCACTAGAGCAGCTGTACTCCTCCCCAGCTCCTTGTTACACCAGTCACTAGAGCAGCTGTACTCCTCCCCAGCTCCTTGTTACACCAGTCACTAGAGCAGCTGTAATCCTCCCCCAGCTCCTTGTTACACCAGTCACTAGAGCAGCTGTAATCCTCCCCCAGCTCCTTGTTACACCAGTCACTAGAGCAGCTGTAATCCTCCCCAGCTCCTTGTTACACCAGTCACTAGAGCAGCTGTAATCCTCCCCAGCCCTTGTTACACCAGTCACTAGAGCAGCTGTAATCCTCCCCAGCTCCTTGTTACACCAGTCACTAGAGCAGCTGTAATCCTCCCCCAGCTCCTGTTACACCAGTCACTAGAGCAGCTGTAATCCCTCCCCCAGCTCCTTGTTACACCAGTCACTAGAGCAGCTGTAATCCTCCCCAGCTCCTTGTTACACCAGTCACTAGAGCAGCTGTAATCCTCCCCCAGCTCCTTGTTACACCAGTCACTAGAGCAGCTGTAATCCTCCCCAGCTCCTTGTTACACCAGTCACTAGAGCAGCTGTAATCCTCCCCCAGCTCCTGTTACACCAGTCACTAGAGCAGCTGTAATCCTCCCCAGCTCCTTGTTACACCAGTCACTAGAGCAGCTGTAATCCTCCCCAGCTCCTTGTTACACCAGTCACTAGAGCAGCTGTAATCCTCCCCAGCTCCTCTGTTACACCAGTCACTAGAGCAGCTGTAATCCTCCCCAGCTCCTTGTTACACCAGTCACTAGAGCAGCTGTAATCCTCCCCAGCTCCTTGTTACACCAGTCACTAGAGCAGCTCCTTGTTACACCAGTCACTAGAGCAGCTGTACTCCTCCCCAGCTCCTTGTTACACCAGTCACTAGAGCAGCTGTAATCCTCCCCCAGCTCCTTGTTACACCAGTCACTAGAGCAGCTGTAATCCTCCCCAGCTCCTTGTTACACCAGTCACTAGAGCAGCTGTAATCCTCCCCAGCTCCTTGTTACACCAGTCACTAGAGCAGCTGTAATCCTCCCCAGCTCCTTGTTACACCAGTCACTAGAGCAGCTGTACTCCTCCCCAGCTCCTTGTTACACCAGTCACTAGAGCAGCTGTAATCCTCCCCAGCTCCTTGTTACACCAGTCACTAGAGCAGCTCCTTGTTACACCAGTAGAGCAGCTGTAATCCTCCCCAGCTCCTTGTTACACCAGTCACTAGAGCAGCTGTAATCCTCCCCAGCTCCTTGTTACACCAGTCACTAGAGCAGCTGTAATCCTCCCCAGCCCTTGTTACACCAGTCACTAGAGCAGCTGTAATCCTCCCCAGCTCCTTGTTACACCAGTCACTAGAGCAGCTGTAACTCCTCCCCAGCTCCTTGTTACACCAGTCACTAGAGCAGCTGTAATCCTCCCCAGCTCCTTGTTACACCAGTCACTAGAGCAGCTGTAATCCTCCCCAGCTCCTTGTTACACCAGTCACTAGAGCAGCTGTAATCCCTCCCCAGCTCCTTGTTACACCAGTCACTAGAGCAGCTGTAATCCTCCCCAGCTCCTTGTTACACCAGTCACTAGAGCAGCTGTACTCCTCCCCAGCTCCTTGTTACACCAGTCACTAGAGCAGCTGTAATCCTCCCCAGCTCCTTGTTACACCAGTCACTAGAGCAGCTGTAATCCTCCCCAGCTCCTTGTTACACCAGTCACTAGAGCAGCTGTAGCTCCTTGTTCCTCCCCAGCTCCTTGTTACACCAGTCACTAGAGCAGCTGTAATCCTCCCCAGCTCCCCTCTGTTACACCAGTCACTAGAGCAGCTGTAATCCTCCCCAGCTCCTTGTTACACCAGTCACTAGAGCAGCTGTACTCCTCCCCCAGCTCCTTGTTACACCAGTCACTAGAGCAGCTGTAATCCTCCCCAGCTCCTTGTTACACCAGTCACTAGAGCAGCTGTAATCCTCCCCAGCTCCTTGTTACACCAGTCACTAGAGCAGCTGTACTCCTCCCCAGCTCCTTGTTACACCAGTCACTAGAGCAGCTGTAATCCTCCCCAGCTCCTTGTTACACCAGTCACTAGAGCAGCTGTAATCCTCCCCAGCTCCTTGTTACACCAGTCACTAGAGCAGCTGTAATCCTCCCCAGCTCCTTGTTACACCAGTCACTAGAGCAGCTGTACTCCTCCCCAGCTCCTTGTTACACCAGTCACTAGAGCAGCTGTAATCCTCCCAGCTCCTTGTTACACCAGTCACTAGAGCAGCTGTAATCCTCCCCAGCTCCTTGTTACACCAGTCACTAGAGCAGCTGTAATCCTCCCCAGCTCCTCGTTACACCAGTCACTAGAGCAGCTGTAATCCTCCCCCAGCTCCTCGTTACACCAGTCACTAGAGCAGCTGTACTCCTCCCCAGCTCCTTGTTACACCAGTCACTAGAGCAGCTGTAATCCTCCCCCAGCTCCTTGTTACACCAGTCACTAGAGCAGCTGTAATCCTCCCCAGCTCCTCGTTACACCAGTCACTAGAGCAGCTGTAATCCTCCCCCAGCTCCTCGTTACACCAGTCACTAGAGCAGCTGTACTCCTCCCCAGCTCCTTGTTACACCAGTCACTAGAGCAGCTGTAATCCTCCCCCAGCTCCTTGTTACACCAGTCACTAGAGCAGCTGTAATCCTCCCCCAGCTCCTTGTTACACCAGTCACTAGAGCAGCTGTAATCCTCCCCCAGCTCCTTGTTACACCAGTCACTAGAGCAGTTGTAATCCTCCCCCAGCTCCTTGTTACACCAGTCACTAGAGCAGCTGTACTCTCCCCCAGCTCCTTGTTACACCAGTCACTAGAGCAGCTGTAATCCTCCCCAGCTCCTTGTTACACCAGTCACTAGAGCAGCTGTAATCCTCCCCAGCTCCTGTTACACCAGTCACTAGAGCAGCTGTACTCCTCCCCAGCTCCTTGTTACACCAGTCACTAGAGCAGCTGTAATCCTCCCCAGCTCCTTGTTACACCAGTCACTAGAGCAGCTGTAATCCTCCCCAGCTCCTTGTTACACCAGTCACTAGAGCAGCTGTAATCATCCCCAGCTCCTTGTTACACCAGTCACTAGAGCAGCTGTACTCCTCCCCCAGCTCCTTGTTACACCAGTCACTAGAGCAGCTGTAATCCTCCCCCAGCTCCTTGTTACACCAGTCACTAGAGCAGCTGTAATCCTCCCCAGCTCCTTGTTACACCAGTCACTAGAGCAGCTGTACTCCTCCCCCAGCTCCTTGTTACACCAGTCACTAGAGCAGCTGTAATCCTCCCCAGCTCCTTGTTACACCAGTCACTAGAGCAGCTGTAATCCTCCCCCAGCTCCTTGTTACACCACATTTACATTACATTTAAGTCATTTAGCAGACGCTCTTATCCAGAGCGACTTACAAATTGGTGCTTTCACCTTATGACATCCAGTGGAATACACCCAGTCACTACAGAGATACAGGCGTCCTTCCTAACTCAGTTGCCGGAGAGGAAGGAAACCACTCAGTGATTTCACCAAGAGTTCAATGGTGACTTTACAACAGGTAGAGGTCAATGATGACTTTACAACAGGTAGAGGTCAATGATGACTTTACAACAGGTAGAGGTCAATGGTGACTTTACAACAGGTAGAGGTCAATGATGACTATACAACAGGTAGAGGTCAATGATGACTTTACAACAGGTAGAGGTCAATGGTGACTTTACAACAGGTAGAGGTCAATGATGACTATACAACAGGTAGAGGTCAATGATGACTTTACAACAGGTAGAGGTCAATGATGACTTTACAACAGGTAGAGGTCAATGGTGACTGTACAACAGGTAGAGGTCAATGATGACTTTACAACAGGTACATTCACTAGAGCAGCTGTACTCCTCCCCCAGCTCCTTGTTACACCAGTCACTAGAGCAGCTGTAATCCTCCCCAGCTCCTTGTTACACCAGTCACTAGAGCAGCTGTAATCCTCCCCAGCTCCTTGTTACACCAGTCACTAGAGCAGCTGTAATCCTCCCCAGCTCCTTGTTACACCAGTCACTAGAGCAGCTGTACTCCTCCCCAGCTCCTTGTTACACCAGTCACTAGAGCAGCTGTACTCCTCCCCAGCTCCTTGTTACACCAGTCACTAGAGCAGCTGTAATCCTCCCCCAGCTCCTTGTTACACCAGTCACTAGAGCAGCTGTAATCCTCCCCAGCTCCTTGTTACACCAGTCACTAGAGCAGCTGTAATCCTCCCCAGCTCCTTGTTACACCAGTCACTAGAGCAGCTGTAATCCTCCCCAGCTCCTTGTTACACCAGTCACTAGAGCAGCTGTACTCCTCCCCAGCTCCTTGTTACACCAGTCACTAGAGCAGCTGTACTCCCCTCCCCAGCTCCTTGTTACACCAGTCACTAGAGCAGCTGTAATCCTCCCCCAGCTCCTTGTTACACCAGTCACTAGAGCAGCTGTAATCCTCCCCAGCTCCTTGTTACACCAGTCACTAGAGCAGCTGTACTCCTCCCCAGCTCCTTGTTACACCAGTCACTAGAGCAGCTGTAATCCTCCCCAGCCCTTGTTACACCAGTCACTAGAGCAGCTGTACTCCTCCCCAGCTCCTGTTACACCAGTCACTAGAGCAGCTGTACTCCTCCCCAGCTCCTTGTTACACCAGTCACTAGAGCAGCTGTACTCCTCCCCAGCTCCTTGTTACACCAGTCACTAGAGCAGCTGTACTCCTCCCCAGCTCCTTGTTACACCAGTCACTAGAGCAGCTGTAATCCTCCCCCAGCTCCTTGTTACACCAGTCACTAGAGCAGCTGTAATCCTCCCCAGCCCTTGTTACACCAGTCACTAGAGCAGCTGTAATCCTCCCCAGCTCCTTGTTACACCAGTCACTAGAGCAGCTGTACTCCTCCCCAGCTCCTTGTTACACCAGTCACTAGAGCAGCTGTAATCCTCCCCAGCTCCTTGTTACACCAGTCACTAGAGCAGCTGTAATCCTCCCCAGCTCCTTGTTACACCAGTCACTAGAGCAGCTGTAATCCTCCCCAGCTCCTGTTACACCAGTCACTAGAGCAGCTGTAATCCTCCCCAGCTCCTCGTTACACCAGTCACTAGAGCAGCTGTACTCCTCCCCAGCTCCTTGTTACACCAGTCACTAGAGCAGTTGTAATCCTCCCCAGCTCCTTGTTACACCAGTCACTAGAGCAGCTGTAATCCTCCCCAGCTCCTCGTTACACCAGTCACTAGAGCAGCTGTAATCCTCCCCCAGCTCCTCGTTACACCAGTCACTAGAGCAGCTGTACTCCTCCCCAGCTCCTTGTTACACCAGTCACTAGAGCAGCTGTAATCCTCCCCAGCTCCTTGTTACACCAGTCACTAGAGCAGCTGTAATCCTCCCCCAGCTCCTTGTTACACCAGTCACTAGAGCAGCTGTAATCCTCCCCCAGCTCCTTGTTACACCAGTCACTAGAGCAGCTGTAATCCTCCCCAGCTCCTTGTTACACCAGTCACTAGAGCAGCTGTACTCCTCCCCAGCTCCTTGTTACACCAGTCACTAGAGCAGCTGTAATCCTCCCCAGCTCCTTGTTACACCAGTCACTAGAGCAGCTGTAATCCTCCCCCAGCTCCTTGTTACACCAGTCACTAGAGCAGCTGTAATCCTCCCCAGCTCCTCGTTACACCAGTCACTAGAGCAGCTGTAATCCTCCCCAGCTCCTTGTTACACCAGTCACTAGAGCAGCTGTACTCCCCTCCCCAGCTCCTTGTTACACCAGTCACTAGAGCAGTTGTAATCCTCCCCAGCTCCTTGTTACACCAGTCACTAGAGCAGCTGTAATCCTCCCCAGCTCCTTGTTACACCAGTCACTAGAGCAGCTGTACTCCTCCCCAGCTCCTTGTTACACCAGTCACTAGAGCAGCTGTACTCCTCCCCAGCTCCTTGTTACACCAGTCACTAGAGCAGCTGTAATCCTCCCCAGCTCCTTGTTACACCAGTCACTAGAGCAGCTGTAATCCTCCCCAGCTCCTTGTTACACCAGTCACTAGAGCAGCTGTAATCCTCCCCCAGCTCCTTGTTACACCAGTCACTAGAGCAGCTGTAATCCTCCCCAGCTCCTTGTTACACCAGTCACTAGAGCAGCTGTAATCCTCCCCAGCTCCTTGTTACACCAGTCACTAGAGCAGCTGTACTCCTCCCCCAGCTCCTTGTTACACCAGTCACTAGAGCAGCTGTAATCCTCCCCAGCTCCTTGTTACACCAGTCACTAGAGCAGCTGTAATCCTCCCCAGCTCCTTGTTACACCAGTCACTAGAGCAGCTGTAATCATCCCCAGCTCCTTGTTACACCAGTCACTAGAGCAGCTGTACTCCTCCCCCAGCTCCTTGTTACACCAGTCACTAGAGCAGCTGTAATCCTCCCCCAGCTCCTTGTTACACCAGTCACTAGAGCAGCTGTAATCCTCCCCAGCTCCTTGTTACACCAGTCACTAGAGCAGCTGTACTCCTCCCCAGCTCCTTGTTACACCAGTCACTAGAGCAGCTGTAATCCTCCCCAGCTCCTTGTTACACCAGTCACTAGAGCAGCTGTAATCCTCCCCCAGCTCCTTGTTACACCAGTCACTAGAGCAGCTGTAATCCTCCCCAGCTCCTCGTTACACCAGTCACTAGAGCAGCTGTAATCCTCCCCCAGCTCCTCGTTACACCAGTCACTAGAGCAGCTGTACTCCTCCCCAGCTCCTTGTTACACCAGTCACTAGAGCAGTTGTAATCCTCCCCCAGCTCCTTGTTACACCAGTCACTAGAGCAGCTGTAATCCTCCCCAGCCTCGTTACACCAGTCACTAGAGCAGCTGTACTCCCTCCCCAGCTCCTTGTTACACCAGTCACTAGAGCAGTTGTAATCCTCCCCCAGCTCCCTTGTTACACCAGTCACTAGAGCAGCTGTACTCCTCCCCAGCTCCTGTTACACCAGTCACTAGAGCAGCTGTACTCCTCCCCAGCCCTTGTTACACCAGTCACTAGAGCAGCTGTAATCCTCCCCCAGCTCCTTGTTACACCAGTCACTAGAGCAGCTGTAATCCTCCCCAGCTCCTTGTTACACCAGTCACTAGAGCAGCTGTACTCCTCCCCCAGCTCCTTGTTACACCAGTCACTAGAGCAGCTGTAATCCTCCCCAGCTCCTTGTTACACCAGTCACTAGAGCAGCTGTACTCCTCCCCAGCTCCTTGTTACACCAGTCACTAGAGCAGCTGTACTCCTCCCCAGCTCCTTGTTACACCAGTCACTAGAGCAGCTGTACTCCTCCCCAGCTCCTTGTTACACCAGTCACTAGAGCAGCTGTAATCCTCCCCCAGCTCCTTGTTACACCAGTCACTAGAGCAGCTGTAATCCTCCCCAGCTCCTTGTTACACCAGTCACTAGAGCAGCTGTAATCCTCCCCCAGCTCCTTGTTACACCAGTCACTAGAGCAGCTGTAATCCTCCCCCAGCTCCTTGTTACACCAGTCACTAGAGCAGCTGTAATCCTCCCCAGCTCCTTGTTACACCAGTCACTAGAGCAGCTGTAATCCTCCCCAGCTCCTTGTTACACCAGTCACTAGAGCAGCTGTACTCCTCCCCCAGCTCCTTGTTACACCAGTCACTAGAGCAGCTGTAATCCTCCCCAGCTCCTTGTTACACCAGTCACTAGAGCAGCTGTAATCCTCCCCAGCTCCTTGTTACACCAGTCACTAGAGCAGCTGTAATCCTCCCCAGCTCCTCGTTACACCAGTCACTAGAGCAGCTGTAATCCTCCCCCAGCTCCTCGTTACACCAGTCACTAGAGCAGCTGTACTCCTCCCCAGCTCCTTGTTACACCAGTCACTAGAGCAGCTGTAATCCTCCCCAGCTCCTTGTTACACCAGTCACTAGAGCAGCTGTAATCCTCCCCCAGCTCCTTGTTACACCAGTCACTAGAGCAGCTGTAATCATCCCCCAGCTCCTTGTTACACCAGTCACTAGAGCAGCTGTAATCCTCCCCAGCTCCTTGTTACACCAGTCACTAGAGCAGCTGTACTCCTCCCCCAGCTCCTTGTTACACCAGTCACTAGAGCAGCTGTAATCCTCCCCAGCTCCTTGTTACACCAGTCACTAGAGCAGCTGTAATCCTCCCCCAGCTCCTTGTTACACCAGTCACTAGAGCAGCTGTAATCCTCCCCAGCTCCTCGTTACACCAGTCACTAGAGCAGCTGTAATCCTCCCCCAGCTCCTCGTTACACCAGTCACTAGAGCAGCTGTACTCCTCCCCAGCTCCTTGTTACACCAGTCACTAGAGCAGTTGTAATCCTCCCCCAGCTCCTTGTTACACCAGTCACTAGAGCAGCTGTAATCCTCCCCAGCTCCTCGTTACACCAGTCACTAGAGCAGCTGTAATCCTCCCCAGCTCCTCGTTACACCAGTCACTAGAGCAGCTGTACTCCTCCCCAGCTCCTTGTTACACCAGTCACTAGAGCAGCTGTAATCCTCCCCCAGCTCCTTGTTACACCAGTCACTAGAGCAGCTGTAATCCTCCCCCAGCTCCTTGTTACACCAGTCACTAGAGCAGCTGTAATCCTCCCCAGCTCCTTGTTACACCAGTCACTAGAGCAGCTGTAATCCTCCCCCAGCTCCTTGTTACACCAGTCACTAGAGCAGCTGTAATCCTCCCCAGCTCCTTGTTACACCAGTCACTAGAGCAGCTGTAATCCTCCCCAGCTCCTTGTTACACCAGTCACTAGAGCAGCTGTACTCCTCCCCAGCTCCTTGTTACACCAGTCACTAGAGCAGCTGTAATCCTCCCCAGCTCCTTGTTACACCAGTCACTAGAGCAGCTGTACTCCTCCCCAGCTCCTTGTTACACCAGTCACTAGAGCAGCTGTAATCCTCCCCCAGCTCCTTGTTACACCAGTCACTAGAGCAGCTGTAATCCTCCCCAGCTCCTTGTTACACCAGTCACTAGAGCAGCTGTACTCCTCCCCAGCTCCTTGTTACACCAGTCACTAGAGCAGCTGTACTCCTCCCCCAGCTCCTTGTTACACCAGTCACTAGAGCAGCTGTAATCCTCCCCAGCTCCTTGTTACACCAGTCACTAGAGCAGCTGTACTCCTCCCCAGCTCCTTGTTACACCAGTCACTAGAGCAGCTGTAATCCTCCCCAGCTCCTTGTTACACCAGTCACTAGAGCAGCTGTAATCCTCCCCCAGCTCCTTGTTACACCAGTCACTAGAGCAGCTGTAATCCTCCCCAGCTCCTCGTTACACCAGTCACTAGAGCAGCTGTAATCCTCCCCAGCTCCTCGTTACACCAGTCACTAGAGCAGCTGTACTCCTCCCCAGCTCCTTGTTACACCAGTCACTAGAGCAGTTGTAATCCTCCCCCAGCTCCTTGTTACACCAGTCACTAGAGCAGCTGTAATCCTCCCCAGCTCCTCGTTACACCAGTCACTAGAGCAGCTGTAATCCTCCCCCAGCTCCTCGTTACACCAGTCACTAGAGCAGCTGTACTCCTCCCCAGCTCCTTGTTACACCAGTCACTAGAGCAGCTGTAATCCTCCCCCAGCTCCTTGTTACACCAGTCACTAGAGCAGCTGTAATCCTCCCCAGCTCCTTGTTACACCAGTCACTAGAGCAGCTGTAATCCTCCCCCAGCTCCTTGTTACACCAGTCACTAGAGCAGCTGTAATCCTCCCCAGCTCCTTGTTACACCAGTCACTAGAGCAGCTGTAATCCTCCCCCAGCTCCTTGTTACACCAGTCACTAGAGCAGCTGTAATCCTCCCCAGCTCCTTGTTACACCAGTCACTAGAGCAGCTGTAATCCTCCCCCAGCTCCTTGTTACACCAGTCACTAGAGCAGCTGTACTCCTCCCCAGCTCCTTGTTACACCAGTCACTAGAGCAGCTGTAATCCTCCCCAGCTCCTTGTTACACCAGTCACTAGAGCAGCTGTACTCCTCCCCAGCTCCTTGTTACACCAGTCACTAGAGCAGCTGTAATCCTCCCCCAGCTCCTTGTTACACCAGTCACTAGAGCAGCTGTAATCCTCCCCCAGCTCCTTGTTACACCAGTCACTAGAGCAGCTGTACTCCTCCCCAGCTCCTTGTTACACCAGTCACTAGAGCAGCTGTAATCCTCCCCAGCTCCTTGTTACACCAGTCACTAGAGCAGCTGTACTCCTCCCCAGCTCCTTGTTACACCAGTCACTAGAGCAGCTGTAATCCTCCCCCAGCTCCTTGTTACACCAGTCACTAGAGCAGCTGTAATCCTCCCCAGCTCCTTGTTACACCAGTCACTAGAGCAGCTGTAATCCTCCCCAGCTCCTTGTTACACCAGTCACTAGAGCAGCTGTAATCCTCCCCCAGCTCCTTGTTACACCAGTCACTAGAGCAGCTGTAATCCTCCCCCAGCTCCTTGTTACACCAGTCACTAGAGCAGCTGTAATCCTCCCCAGCTCCTTGTTACACCAGTCACTAGAGCAGCTGTACTCCTCCCCCAGCTCCTTGTTACACCAGTCACTAGAGCAGCTGTAATCCTCCCCAGCTCCTTGTTACACCAGTCACTAGAGCAGCTGTAATCCTCCCCAGCTCCTTGTTACACCAGTCACTAGAGCAGCTGTAATCCTCCCCAGCTCCTCGTTACACCAGTCACTAGAGCAGCTGTAATCCTCCCCCAGCTCCTCGTTACACCAGTCACTAGAGCAGCTGTACTCCTCCCCAGCTCCTTGTTACACCAGTCACTAGAGCAGTTGTAATCCTCCCCCAGCTCCTTGTTACACCAGTCACTAGAGCAGCTGTAATCCTCCCCAGCTCCTCGTTACACCAGTCACTAGAGCAGCTGTAATCCTCCCCCAGCTCCTCGTTACACCAGTCACTAGAGCAGCTGTACTCCTCCCCAGCTCCTTGTTACACCAGTCACTAGAGCAGCTGTAATCCTCCCCAGCTCCTTGTTACACCAGTCACTAGAGCAGCTGTAATCCTCCCCAGCTCCTTGTTACACCAGTCACTAGAGCAGCTGTAATCCTCCCCAGCTCCTTGTTACACCAGTCACTAGAGCAGCTGTAATCCTCCCCCAGCTCCTTGTTACACCAGTCACTAGAGCAGCTGTAATCCTCCCCAGCTCCTTGTTACACCAGTCACTAGAGCAGCTGTAATCCTCCCCCAGCTCCTTGTTACACCAGTCACTAGAGCAGCTGTAATCCTCCCCCAGCTCCTTGTTACACCAGTCACTAGAGCAGCTGTAATCCTCCCCAGCTCCTTGTTACACCAGTCACTAGAGCAGCTGTAATCATCCCCCAGCTCCTTGTTACACCAGTCACTAGAGCAGCTGTAATCCTCCCCAGCTCCTTGTTACACCAGTCACTAGAGCAGCTGTAATCCTCCCCAGCTCCTTGTTACACCAGTCACTAGAGCAGCTGTAATCCTCCCCCAGCTCCTTGTTACACCAGTCACTAGAGCAGCTGTAACCCTCCCCAGCTCCTTGTTACACCAGTCACTAGAGCAGCTCCTTGTTACACCAGTCACTAGAGCAGCTGTACTCCTCCCCAGCTCCTTGTTACACCAGTCACTAGAGCAGCTGTACTCCTCCCCAGCTCCTTGTTACACCAGTCACTAGAGCAGCTGTAATCCTCCCCCAGCTCCTTGTTACACCAGTCACTAGAGCAGCTGTAATCCTCCCCAGCTCCTTGTTACACCAGTCACTAGAGCAGCTGTACTCCTCCCCAGCTCCTTGTTACACCAGTCACTAGAGCAGCTGTACTCCTCCCCAGCTCCTTGTTACACCAGTCCAGTGTCCCGGTCTCTCACACCGGTCAGCTAAGAGGCCCAGTGTCCCGGTCTCTCACACCGCTCAGCTAAGAGGCACCGTCTCTCACACCGTTCAGCTAAGAGGCCCAGTGTCCCGGTCTCTCACACCGTTCAGCTAAGAGGCCCAGTGTCCCGGTCTCTCACACCGTTCAGCTAAGAGGCCCAGTGTCCCGGTCTCTCACACCGTTCAGCTAAGAGGCCCAGTGTCCCGGTCTCTCACACCGTTCAGCTAAGAGGCCCAGTGTCCCGGTCTCACACCGTTCAGCTAAGAGGCTCAGTGTCCCGGTCTCTCACACCGCTCAGCTAAGAGGCCCAGTGTCCCGGTCTCTCACACCGCTCAGCTAAGAGGCTCAGTGTCCCGGTCTCTCACATCGTTCAGCTAAGAGGCTCAGTGTCCCGGTCTCTCACACCGCTCAGCTAAGAGGCACCGTCTCTCACACCGTTCAGCTAAGAGGCCCAGTGTCCCGGTCTCTCACACCGTTCAGCTAAGAGGCTCAGTGTCCCGGTCTCTCACACCGCTCAGCTAAGAGGCCCAGTGTCCCGGTCTCTCACACCGCTCAGCTAAGAGGCTCAGTGTCCCGGTCTCTCACATCGTTCAGCTAAGAGGCTCAGTGTCCCGGTCTCTCACACCGTTCAGCTAAGAGGCCCAGTGTCCCGGTCTCTCACACCATTCAGCTAAGAGGCACCGTCTCTCACACCATTCAGCTAAGAGGCTCAGTGTCCCGGTCTCTCACACCGTTCAGCTAAGAGGCCCAGTGTCCCGGTCTCTCACACCGCTCAGCTAAGAGGCCCAGTCTCTCACACCGTTCAGCTAAGAGGCACCGTCTCTCACACCATTCAGCTAAGAGGCCCAGTGACCCGGTCTCTCACACCATTCAGCTAAGAGGCCCAGTCTCTCACACCGTTCAGCTAAGAGGCCAACAGGCTGATGGGTAACCTAAATGATGAAGTCTACAGTCTGCTGGTTATAGATCAGGCTGATGGGTAACAACCTAAATGATGAAGTCTACAGTCTGCTGGTTATAGATCAGGCTGATGGGTAACCTAAATGATGAAGTCTACAGTCTGCTGGTTATAGATCAGGCTGATGGGGAACCTAAATGACAGTGCGGTTTGAAGAACACAGTGGAATAGAAATGTCCAGCATCTGCAGCAGAACAACAAACAGTATCAGAATATATTTCTAAAAGCGAAGTAGTAGAGTCTCAGAGGAGAGACTGGCCAAACCCACAGCTTGGTGGTTAACAGATCTGGGTCTTCTCCTTACCTGGTGGAACTCTGGGATACCGTCAGGACTGCAGGGGAGATGGGTCTTCTCTCTGGGACTGCAGGGGAGATGGGTCTTCTCTCTGGGACTGCAGGGAGATGGGTCTTCTCTCTGGGACTGCAGGGGAGATGGGTCTTCTCTCTGGGACTGCAGGGGAGATGGGTCTTCTCTCTGGGACTGCAGGGGAGATGGGTCTTCTCTCTGGGACTGCAGGGGAGATGGGTCTTCTCTCTGGGACTGCAGGGGAGATGGGTCTTCTCTCTGGGACTGCAGGGGAGATGACAATGATAAGCTACCAATGACCCTGTCAGGCAGACTGATAATGATAACTTACCAATGACCCTGTCAGGCAGACTGATAATGATAACTTACCAATGACCCTGTCAGGCAGACTGATAATGATAACTTACCAATAACCCTGTCAGGCAGACTGATAAGTTACCAATGACCCTGTCAGGCAGACTGATAAGCTACCAATGACCCTGTCAGGCAGACTGATAAGCTACCAATGACCCTGTCAGGCAGACTGATAAGCTACCAATAACCCTGTCAGGCAGACTGATGATGATAAGTTACCAATGACCCCGTCAGGCAGACTGATAAGCTACCAATAACCCCGTCAGGCAGACTGATAAGCTACCAATAACCCCGTCAGGCAGACTGATAAGCTACCAATAACCCCGTCAGGCAGACTGATAAGCTACCAATAACCCCGTCAGGCAGACTGATAAGCTACCAATGACCCTGTCAGGCAGACTGATAAGCTACCAATAACCCTGTCAGGCAGACTGATAAGTTACCAATAACCCCGTCAGGCAGACTGATAAGCTACCAATAACCCTGTCAGGCAGACTGATAAGTTACCAATGACCCTGTCAGGCAGACTGATAAGCTACCAATAACCCCGTCAGGCAGACTGATAAGCTACCAATAACCCTGTCAGGCAGACTGATAAGTTACCAATAACCCCGTCAGGCAGACTGATAAGTTACCAATGACCCCGTCAGGCAGACTGATAAGTTACCAATAACCCCGTCAGGCAGACTGATAAGCTACCAATAACCCTGTCAGGCAGACTGATAAGTTACCAATAACCCCGTCAGGCAGACTGATAAGCTACCAATAACCCTGTCAGGCAGACTGATAAGCTACCAATAACCCTGTCAGGCAGACTGATAAGCTACCAATAACCCTGTCAGGCAGACTGATAAGCTACCAATAACCCTGTCAGGCAGACTGATAAGCTACCAATAACCCTGTCAGGCAGACTGATAAGCTACCAATGACCCTGTCAGGCAGACTGATAAGCTACCAATGACCCTGTCAGGCAGACTGATAAGCTACCAATAACCCCGTCAGGCAGACTGATAAGCTACCAATAACCCTGTCAGGCAGACTGATAAGCTACCAATAACCCTGTCAGGCAGACTGATAAGCTACCAATAACCCTGTCAGGCAGACTGATAAGCTACCAATAACCCTGTCAGGCAGACTGATAAGCTACCAATAACCCCGTCAGGCAGACTGATAAGCTACCAATAACCCCGTCAGGCAGACTGATAAGCTACCAATAACCCTGTCAGGCAGACTGATAAGCTACCAATAACCAATAAAAAAGTTGAAGTATAAAAAGAAAAAAAATCATTTCACATTCCTTATATTAAACAAACCGGAAGGTGTGATGTTATTTACAGATATCCAGGAGCACAGTCCAACATCATTTACAAATGCACCAATTTGTAAGTCGCTCTGGATAAGAGCGTCTGCTAAATGACTTAAATGTAATGTGTTTAGTGAGTCAGTAGGGATGACCAGGGACGTTTTCCTGATAACTGCAGGAAATTGACCGTTTTCTTGTCCTGCTAATAAGGATTCAAAAATGACGGAGTAAAAAGTACATTAATTTCTTTAGGAATGTAACGTTAGTGGAGTAAAAGTTGTACATAAATATATACAATTAAAGTAGATACCCCCCCAAAAAACGACTTAGCCAAGAAGTACTTTAAAGTATTGTTAGTTAAGTACTTTATAACACTGACAACTTGGTAATAAATAAAGTTATCTGAATAACTGTTCAGTCACAACCACCTGATGGTGACTGGGATGTGTGTTTGGACCGTCTGCAGACTCACCGTCAACACTGGCCTTAAACAGCCTGTTATTTACCGATGTGAATGTGTCTCCACTACTCAACCTGTTAACTAACTCTGCTCTAACTTACCCAGATCACATACTGAACAGAGCGGCTTGAAACAACGTGCTCGTTAAATGGACATAGTAAGCATAGCTGGCTAACGTTTACAGTATTTAGTTAGCCAGCCAGCTAGTACCGTTAGCAAGTAGCCAGATGTTATTGATTTTTAGAAATCAATAACCTTACTCAAAATTGTGAGTTATCATGGAAATGAAATAACTTTAGTTACCTGTGTTTTGACTGTTGCCAAATAAAATAGCTTGTTGACAAATGCTCAAATGAAAAGAGGGTGCTAATGTTAGCTCGGTCGGAGAAAACTAAAATCCAGACTCACCAGTTGAAATTCTGAAAACTTACGAAAAGTCACTGTGGCTTGAACGCGACACGTCTTCGTCAAAAGAGCCAATTCTTCGGAAACTGGGAGGGGAAAACACACTTCAACAGGACATAAAGCATGTGGCTTCACAAAAGTGACACATTTGAGTGTTGCCAACTGGTGTTAGTTTACATGGCCATGAAAAAAAGTTGGACGCCTCGTATTGGTGACGTCACATCGGAGGGTTTGTACTTTGATGCCGCGTTCACATCAACTGGGAACTCGAAAATCTCCGAATTCCGACGTTCACGACAAAATGGGACCTCCGGGAGAAAAGAAAAAAAAAATCTCCTATAAGGGAAAATATTTTCAAACCGTCGTCCAATTCTAAATCGGGAACTCACTGACGTCACGATTGTACTTCGTATGTTTCCGAGTTCCCAGTTTTCCAGAAAAGCACTCTATGAGCTTGGGAACACGCAGAGAAGGCATTGCCAGATGCGTCACTTATAACCCAGAAAGCTAAACCATACTGGAAGCCACATTTGAAAATTAAATACATTTGAAGTCGTGGATAAAAAAGCGCATTTAAATAAATGTACGTTCGGGAAAGGTTTGTGGCCACCATTCATTTAATACAATTAAATATATACATCAGACGGTATTGGGAGCTATTTCATAGTTTCCCCCCATTTCGATCTTATAGTGACCCTGGTTTGGCGTTACTATTATAGGAGGAGCAGACCATCCGATATGCCCATAAATATGATATGAAAACCTGGAATAAAAATGTTTAGAGGACCAGTGTTTCTATAGAGAAACAAACCTCACATCTGTGCAGTTTGCAAGCAATGTTGTTAGACCCCATTGTAATCGTTGTTTCTTCTTTAGAGAACACTGGTGAGCAACAACATCATTTTACTTCACCGCAACAACAACAAAAACACCCTGCTACATGTATTCAATATACACCATTTCAAATCTGACTCCCGGTGCGGTTTTACTTCCGGGCTACTATGACGCAAGTGGCAGTTCCTTGTCAATATGTCGCGAGGTGCTTGACGGCTCTCTCTGTGATTTAATGGTGTCTGCTTCCCTCTAGCGGTTAATATAATACACTACAGATTGTTATTTTCTTTGACCAGCAGGCGGTGATAAAGTGCTATGCTACTTTCTCTAACGATCGGTACCAAAGATTATAACGCGATATGCACCAGAGGAGGCTGGTGGGGGAAGCTATAGGAGGAAGTGCTCACTGGATGGTAAATTAGCTCATCCAGCATATAGAAACCACATGTTTGATATGTTATTCCAGACATTTCAATGAACCCGTCCGTCCTCCTATAGCCCCTCCCACTAGCCACCACTGATATGCACCTGATATTCACCTACCTCCGTACTCATATAGGATGAACTAGACTCCAAACCATCCACACAATACCGTACGTCTTATCTCACGATGTGGGTCTCTGGGAACGGTCTGAAGGGAGTTTTATTAAGGACGTAGGAAACGCAATGCATCAGCGTTATGAATACAGATTATAGTTTTTATTTGAAGAAAATCCTGGACTTGGAATGAATAGAAGCAGCACAGGATGTTCATAATGTGTTCTGGATTTACCGATGAATAAATACGGATGATTTATTAGTGTGAGTGAAGGGAGAGGGGTAAATCCATTCATTGACATTAACCCAAATGATCCCATATATTGTAGTCTATCCCCTAAACAATTGATTAATGTCGATCATACTAATGAAACCATAGCCAGAGTTCAGGTTTTGCTAATTAAAATGTTTTTTTTGGGGGGGGGGGGGGGGGGGGACTACAGACTACAGCTCTGTTACTGCCCACATATACGATTGCTAATTACTCCCCAATACAACATTCAAGTGATTACATTTACATTTAAGTCATTTAGCAGACGCTCTTATCCAGAGCGACTTACAAATTGGTGCTTTCACCTTATGACATCCAGTGGAACAGCCACTTTACAATAGTGCATCTAGGTCTTTTAAGGGGGGTGAGAAGGATTACTTTATCCTATCCTAGGTATTCCTTAAAGAGGTGGGGTTTCAGGTGTCTCCGGAAGGTGGTGATGGACTCCGCTGTCCTGGCGTTATGAGGGAGTTTGTTCCGTTTCAGGTGTCTCCTTAAAGAATACCTAGGATAGGATAAAGTAATCCTTCCTCCAGGAATTGAAGAAAAAAACACAAAACCCTTAGATATGATTTATTTAAGACTTTTTCTGTCTTTGATTTGACACACATCGCAACATAGCTGGTTCTATAGCTGGTTCTATAGCTGGTTCTATAGCTGGTTCTATAGTTGGTTCTATAGTTGGTTCTATAGCTGGTTCTATAGTTGGTTCTATAGTTGGTTCTATAGCTGGTTCTATATCTGGTTCTATAGCTGGTTCTATATCTGGTTCTATAGTTGGTTCTATAGCTGGTTCTATAGCTGGTTCTATAGTTGGTTCTATAGCTGGTTCTATAGCTGGTTCTATAGTTGGTTCTATAGTTGGTTCTATAGCTGGTTCTATAGTTGGTTCTATAGTTTGTTCTATAGCTGGTTCTATAGCTGGTTCTATAGCTGGTTCTATAGCTGGTTCTATAGTTTGTTCTATAGCTGGTTCTATAGCTGGTTCTATAGTTTGTTCTATAGCTGGTTCTATAGCTGGTTCTATAGCTGGTTCTATAGCTGGTTCTATAGCTGGTTCTATAGTTTGTTCTATAGCTGGTTCTATAGCTGGTTCTATAGCTGGTTCTATAGCTGGTTCTATAGTTGGTTCTATAGCTGGTTCTATAGCTGGTTCTATAGTTGGTTCTATAGTTGGTTCTATAGCTGGTTCTATAGCTGGTTCTATAGCTGGTTCTATAGCTGGTTCTATAGCTGGTTCTATAGTTTGTTCTATAGATGGTTCTATAGTTGGTTCTATAGCTGGTTCTATAGCTGGTTCTATAGCTGGTTCTATAGCTGGTTCTATAGCTGGTTCTATATTTGGTTCTATAGCTGGTTCTATAGCTGGTTCTATAGTTGGTTCTATAGTTGGTTCTATAGCTGGTTCTATAGCTGGTTCTATAGCTGGTTCTATAGCTGGTTCTATAGTTTGTTCTATAGATGGTTCTATAGTTGGTTCTATAGCTGGTTCTATAGTTGGTTCTATAGCTGATTCTATAGCTGGTTCTATAGCTGGTTCTATAGCTGGTTCTATAGTTGGTTCTATAGCTGGTTCTATAGCTGGTTCTATAGTTGGTTCTATAGTTTGTTCTATAGATGGTTCTATAGCTGGTTCTATAGTTGGTTCTATAGCTGGTTCTATAGCTGGTTCTATAGCTGGTTCTATAGCTGGTTCTATAGTTGGTTCTATAGCTGGTTCTATAGCTGGTTCTATAGCTGGTTCTATAGTTGGTTCTATAGCTGGTTCTATAGCTGGTTCTATAGTTGGTTCTATAGTTTGTTCTATAGATGGTTCTATAGCTGGTTCTATATCTGGTTCTATAGTTGGTTCTATAGCTGGTTCTATAGTTGGTTCTATAGTTGGTTCTATAGCTGGTTCTATAGTTGGTTCTATAGTTGGTTCTATAGCTGGTTCTATAGCTGGTTCTATAGCTGGTTCTATAGTTGGTTCTATAGTTGGTTCTATAGTTGGTTCTATAGCTGGTTCTATAGCTGGTTCTATAGTTGGTTCTATAGTTGGTTCTATAGTTGGTTCTATAGCTGGTTCTATAGCTGGTTCTATAGCTTGTTCTATAGCTGGTTCTATAGCTGGTTCTATAGCTGGTTCTATAGCTGGTTCTATAGTTGGTTCTATAGCTGGTTCTATAGCTGGTTCTATAGTTGGTTCTATAGCTGGTTCTATAGCTGGTTCTATAGTTGGTTCTATAGTTTGTTCTATAGCTGGTTCTATAGTTGGTTCTATAGCTGGTTCTATAGCTGGTTCTATAGTTGGTTCTATAGTTTGTTCTATAGCTGGTTCTATAGTTGGTTCTATAGCTGGTTCTATAGTTGGTTCTATAGTTTGTTCTATAGCTGGTTCTATAGCTGGTTCTATAGCTGGTTCTATAGTTGGTTCTATAGTTTGTTCTATAGCTGGTTCTATAGTTGGTTCTATAGCTGGTTCTATAGTTGGTTCTATAGTTTGTTCTATAGCTGGTTCTATAGCTGGTTCTATAGCTGGTTCTATAGCTGGTTCTATAGCTGGTTCTATAGTTTGTTCTATAGCTGGTTCTATAGTTGGTTCTATAGCTGGTTCTATAGCTGGTTCTATAGCTATTTCTATAACTGGTTCTATAGCTGGTTCTATAGCTGGTTCTATAGCTGGTTCTATAACTGGTTCTATAGTTTGTTCTATAGCTGGTTCTATAGCTGGTTCTATAGTTGGTTCTATAGCTGGTTCTATAACTGGTTCTATAACTGGTTCTATAGCTGGTTCTATAGTTGGTTCTATAGCTGGTTCTATAGCTGGTTCTATAGTTGGTTCTATAGCTGGTTCTATAACTGGTTCTATAACTGGTTCTATAGCTGGTTCTATAGCTGGTTCTATAGTTGGTTCTATAGTTTGTTCTATAGCTGGTTCTATAGTTGGTTCTATAGCTGGTTCTATAGTTGGTTCTATAGTTTGTTCTATAGCTGGTTCTATAGCTTGTTCTATAGCTGGTTCTATAGCTGGTTCTATAGTTGGTTCTATAGCTGGTTCTATAACTGGTTCTATAACTGGTTCTATAGCTGGTTCTATAGTTGGTTCTATAGTTGGTTCTATAGCTGGTTCTATAGTTGGTTCTATAACTGGTTCTATAACTGGTTCTATAACTGGTTCTATAGCTGGTTCTATAGCTGGTTCTATAGTTGGTTCTATAGCTGGTTCTATAACTGGTTCTATAACTGGTTCTATAGCTGGTTCTATAGCTGGTTCTATAGCTGGTTCTATAGCTGGTTCTATAGTTGGTTCTATAGCTGGTTCTATAACTGGTTCTATAGTTTGTTCTATAGCTGGTTCTATAGTTGGTTCTATAGCTGGTTCTATAGCTGGTTCTATAGCTGGTTCTATAACTGGTTCTATAGCTGGTTCTATAGCTGGTTCTATAGTTGGTTCTATAGCTGGTTCTATAGCTGGTTCTATAGCTGGTTCTATAACTGGTTCTATAGCTGGTTCTATATAGCTGGTTCTATAGCTGGTTCTATAGCTGGTTCTATAGCTGGTTCTATAGCTGGTTCTATAGCTGGTTCTATAGTTGGTTCTATAGCTGGTTCTATAGCTGGTTCTATAGTTGGTTCTATAGCTGGTTTGTCTATAGTTTGTTCTATAGCTGGTTCTATAGTTGGTTCTATAGCTGGTTCTATAGTTGGTTCTAGCTGGTTCTATAGCTTCTATAGCTGGTTCTATAGCTGGTTCTATAGTTCTATAGCTGGTTCTATAGTTGGTTCTATAGCTGGTTCTATAGCTGGTTCTATAGCTGGTTCTATAGCTGGTTCTATAGCTGGTTCTATAGTTGGTTCTATAGCTGGTTCTATAGTTGGTTCTATAGCTGGTTCTATAGCTGGTTCTATAGCTGGTTCTATAGTTGGTTCTATAGTTGGTTCTATAGCTGGTTCTAAATGGTTGGTTCTATAGTTGGTTCTATAGCTGGTTCTATAGCTTGGTTCTATAGCTGGTTCTATAGCTGGTTCTATAGCTGGTTCTATAGCTGGTTCTATAGTTGGTTCTATAGCTGGTTCTATAGCTGGTTCTATAGCTGGTTCTATAGCTGGTTCTATAGCTGGTTCTATAGTTTGTTCTATAGTTGGTTCTATAGCTGGTTCTATAGCTGGTTCTATAGCTGGTTCTATAGCTGGTTCTATAGCTGGTTCTATAGTTGGTTCTATAGTTTGTTCTATAGCTGGTTCTATAGTTGGTTCTATAGCTGGTTCTATAGCTGGTTCTATAGCTGGTTCTATAGTTGGTTCTATAGCTGGTTCTATAGCTGGTTCTATAGCTGGTTCTATAGCTGGTTCTATAGTTGGTTCTATAGTTGGTTCTATAGCTGGTTCTATAGCTGGTTCTATAGCTGGTTCTATAGCTGGTTCTATAGTTTGTTCTATAGCTGGTTCTATAGTTGGTTCTATAGCTGGTTCTATAGCTGGTTCTATAGCTGGTTCTATAGTTGGTTCTATAGCTGGTTCTATAGCTGGTTCTATAGTTGGTTCTATAGTTGGTACTATAGCTGGTTCTATAGCTTGTTCTATAGCTGGTTCTATAGCTGGTTCTATAGCTGGTTCTATAGCTGGTTCTATAGTTTGTTCTATAGTTGGTTCTATAGCTGGTTCTATAGCTGGTTCTATAGCTGGTTCTATAGCTGGTTCTATAGTTTGTTCTATAGTTGGTTCTATAGCTGGTTCTATAGCTGGTTCTATAGCTGGTTCTATAGCTGGTTCTATAGTTTGTTCTATAGTTGGTTCTATAGTTGGTTCTATAGTTGGTTCTATAGCTGGTTCTATAGTTTGTTCTATAGATGGTTCTATAGTTGGTTCTATAGTTTGTTCTATAGATGGTTCTATAGTTGGTTCTATAGTTGGTTCTATAGTTGGTTCTATAGCTGGTTCTATAGTTTGTTCTATAGATGGTTCTATAGTTGGTTCTATAGCTGGTTCTATAGCTGGTTCTATAGTTTGTTCTATAGTTGGTTCTATAGCTGGTTCTATAGTTGGTTCTATAGTTGGTTCTATAGCTGGTTCTATAGCTGGTTCTATAGCTGGTTCTATAGTTGGTTCTATAGCTGGTTCTATAGCTGGTTCTATTGTTGGTTCTATAGCTGGTTCTATAGCTGGTTCTATAGCTGGTTCTATAGTTGGTTCTATAGTTGGTTCTATAGTTGGTTCTATAGCTGGTTCTATAGTTGGTTCTATAGCTGGTTCTATAGCTGGTTCTATAGCTGGTTCTATAGTTGGTTCTATAGCTGGTTCTATAGTTGGTTCTAGCTGGTTCTATAGCTGGTTCTATAGTTGGTTCTATAGCTGGTTCTATAGCTGGTTCTATAGCTGGTTCTATAGTTGGTTCTATAGCTGGTTCTATAGCTGGTTCTATAGCTGGTTCTATAGCTGGTTCTATAGTTTGTTCTATAGATGGTTCTATAGTTGGTTCTATAGTTGGTTCTATAGCTGGTTCTATAGCTGGTTCTATAGTTTGTTCTATAGATGGTTCTATAGTTGGTTCTATAGCTGGTTCTATAGTTTGTTCTATAGATGGTTCTATAGTTGGTTCTATAGCTGGTTCTATAGTTGGTTCTATAGTTGGTTCTATAGCTGGTTCTATAGCTGGTTCTATAGCTGGTTCTATAGTTGGTTCTATAGCTGGTTCTATAGCTGGTTCTATAGCTGGTTCTATAGCTGGTTCTATAGTTTGTTCTATAGATGGTTCTATAGTTGGTTCTATAGCTGGTTCTATAGTTGGTTCTATAGCTGGTTCTATAGTTGGTTATATAGCTGGTTCTATAGTTGGTTCTATAGTTGGTTCTATAGCTGGTTCTATAGCTGGTTCTATAGTTGGTTCTATAGCTGGTTCTATAGCTGGTTCTATAGCTGGTTCTATAGCTGGTTCTATAGTTGGTTCTATAGCTGGTTCTATAGCTGGTTCTATAGCTGGTTCTATAGCTGGTTCTATAGTTGGTTCTATAGCTGGTTCTATAGCTGGTTCTATAGCTGGTTCTATAGCTGGTTCTATAGTTG
>NW_027038995.1:32500-37500 GCF_034236695.1 Oncorhynchus nerka
CCTGAGACCAGTTGTTTTGTTTACTTACCAAAGTTACGGAGTGTGTGTGTGTGTGTGTGTGTGTGTGTGTGTGTGTGTGTGTGTGTGTGTGTGGTGTGTGTGGTGTGTGTGTGTGTGTGTGTGGTTTATGAATAAACACCGTATAGATTTAATAATAATCTGTTATCGCCAACTAGAAATATGTTTATTCATTATTTCCATGCAAAATTAAATAATACATTTTGATTTTTTTTTTAAAATATACTTGACTGAAATGAAATGTTACTTTGAAGTTAAACTATTTAACGTTCCGTCTTTAAGTGTATTATAGAAATCGAGACGGGTATTAAATAGTTGAACTCAACTAGCGATATGAGTCAATGAGTAACACACACTGTCAAAGTTATCGTCCTTTACGATCCTTTTATTCTCCATGTTGGTGAGGTCGGGGTGTGACTAGGGTGGGTTATCTAGGTTATTATATATCTATGTTTGGCCTGGTATGGTTCCCAATCAGAGGCAGCTGTTTATCGTTGTCTCTGATTGGGGGGGGGGTCATATTTAGGCAGCCCTTTTCCCACAGTGTTTTTGTGGGGTCTTGTTTGTTTGTGTGGAGTTGCCTAGGTTACTAGAGAGAGCATTTGACTTCACGTTTCGTTTTGGTTCTGTATTTGTTTTGGTGAGTTTCTTTAATTAAACATGTGGAACTCTACACACGCTGCGCCTTGGTCTGTTAATTCTACAAACGACCGTGACAGTTATTAATATATAAAGAACAAACTCCTACCAGCGAATCACAGCCTGACAACTGACCAGTTTTTTATTATTAACTTTTAAACAATTAATTTTAAAGTATTTAAAGTTTAAGTCATTTTGCTCTTACTAAAGTAAAAGCCTTTACAATACAACTGGTGATATTGTAGATTGGTTCCCGTAGAAATGCTTTTCATTCCACTTAAATTAACAGACTTATTTGCATTAAATAACAGGAAAAATATCATGTTTTGAAAAATGATGCGAAAATTGCGATTGAAATATAATTGGTAAATTAGTAGATGACAACGTTCTGAGCAGCTGTTCTAAGGCCTCATAAAAACAATGAACCTGGTAGTGAGAATGACCTATAATACCCAATAACTGGGTAATCAATGAACCTGGTAGTGAGAATGACCTATAATACCCAATAACTAACTGGGTAATCAATGAACCTGGTAGTGAGAATGACCTATAATACCCAATAACTGGGTAATCAATGAACCTGGTAGTGAGAATAACCTTTAATACCCAATAACTAACTGGGTAATCAATGAACCTGGTAGTGAGAATGACCTATAATACCCAATAACTGGGTAATCAATGAACCTGGTAGTGAGAATGACCTATAATAACCAATAACTGGGTAATCAATGAACCTGGTAGTGAGAATGACCTATAATACCCAATAACTGGGTAATCAATGAACCTGGTAGTGAGAATAACCTTTAATACCCAATAACTAACTGGGTAATCAATGAACCTGGTAGTGAGAATGACCTATAATACCCAATAACTGGGTAATCAATGAACCTGGTAGTGAGAATGACCTATAATACCAATAACTGGGTAATCAATGAACCTGGTAGAGAGAATGACCTATAATACCCAATAACTAACTGGGTAATCAATGAACCTGGTAGTGAGAATGACCTTTAATAGCCAATAACTGGGTAATCAATGAACCTGGTAGAGAGAATGACCTATAATACCCAATAACTAACTGGGTAATCACATGAACCATTGAGTGAGATTGACCTACTGTAGACACCGAACACATTGAGGATAAAGAGGTCAACCCACATAACTGGATAAAATCAATGAACCTGGTAGTGAAGAATGACCTTAATACCCGCAGACATGAACACATTGGTATAAAATCAATGAACCTGGTAGTGAGAATGACAACTTAATACCCAATGAAACTGGGTAATCAATGAACCTGGTAGTGAGAATGAACACATTTAATCAACCCCTGCAGACACTCGAAACTGGGTAAAATCAACTGTACCTGGTAGTGAGAATAAAGACAACTGGAAATACTGTAGACAATGAACACATTGAGGATACAAAGATCAATGAACCTGGTAGTGAGAATAAAGAGGTTAATGAAACCCCACATAACTGGGTAAAATCAACTGAACCTGGTAGTGAGAATAAAGACCTTTAACACCTTATAAATTTTAACTGGTATTATTATTTCATTCAGAGAAACCTGGTAGTGAGAATGACTTCTTGACATCATCACTGAAGGCCAATAGATGGGTAAACATCCAAACAGCTTGTCATCATGGTGAAAAAGAGGTCACCCACCACTGAAATGTCTAGCTTCCCCTCTCTTCTCCTCTCTTTCCTCTCCCTCTCTCCCCTCCCCCTTCCCTCTCCTCTCTTCCCTCTCTCTCTCTCCCTCCCATTCTCTCTCTCCTCTCTTTCTTCTCTCTTCCTCCTCTCTCTCTCCCTCTCATTCTCTCCTCTCCCTCTCTTTCTTTCTTTCGTACTGTAGACACTAGGGGATGAACACATTGAGAAACAGATCCCAGGTATTGGAGAATGTGTTGTATGGTCTGCAGAGCCCAGGGTATTGGAGAATGTATTGTATGGTCTGCAGAGCCCAGGGTATTGGAGAATGTGTTGTATGGTCTGCAGAGCCCAGGGTATTGGAGAATGTGTTGTATGGTCTGCAGAGCCCAGGGTATTGGAGAATGTATTGTATGGTCTGCAGAGCCCAGGGTATTGGAGAATGTGTTGTATGGCCTGCAGAGCCCAGGGTATTGGAGAATGTGTTGTATGGTCTGCAGAGCCCAGGGTATTGAGAATGTGTTGTATGGGTCTGCAGAGCCCAGGGGTATTGAGAATGTGTTGTATGGCCTGCAGAGCCCAGGGTATTGGAGAATGTGTTGTATGGCCTATAGAGCCCAGGGTATTGGAGAATGTGTTGTATGGTCTGCAGAGCCCAGGGTATTGGAGAATGTGTTGTATGGTCTGTAGAGCCCAGGGTATTGGAGAATGTGTTGTATGGTCTGCAGAGCCCAGGGTATTGGAGAATGTGTTGTATGGTCTACAGAGCCCAGGGTATTGGAGAATGTGTTGTATAGCCTGCAGAGCCCAGGGTATTGGAGAATGTGGTTACATAGAGCCCAGGGTATTGAGAATGTTGTATGGTCTGCAGAGCCCAGGGTATTGGAGAATGTGTTGTATGGTCTGTAGAGCCCAGGGTATTGGAGAATGTGTTGTATGGTCTGTAGAGCCCAGGGTATTGGAGAATGTGTTGTATGGTCTGCAGAGCCCAGGGTATTGGGGAATGTGTTGTATTGCCTGGTCTGCAGAGCCCAGGGTATTGGAGAATGTGTTGTATGGTCTGCAGAGCCCAGGGTATTGAGAATGTGTTGTATGGTCCTAGAGCCCAGGGTATTGAGAATGTGTTGTATGGTCTGCAGAGCCCAGGGTATTGGAGAATGTGTTGTATGGTCTACAGAGCCCAGGGTATTGGAGAATGTGTTGTATGGTCTGCAGAGCCCAGGGTATTGAGAATGTGTTGTATGGCCTAGTATGGTCTACAGAGCCCAGGGTATTGGAGAATGTGCTGTATGGTCTGCAGAGCCCAGGGTATTGGAGAATGTGTTGTATGGTCTGCAGAGCCCAGGGTATTGGAGAATGTGCTGTATGGTCTGCAGAGCCCAGGGTATTGGAGAATGTGTTGTATGGTCTGCAGAGCCCAGGGTATTGGAGAATGTGTTGTATGGTCTGCAGAGCCCAGGGTATTGGAGAATGTGTTGTATGGTTGCAGAGCCCAGGGGTATTGGAGAATGGTCTATGGTCTGCAGAGCCCAGGGTATTGAGAATGTGTTGTATGGCCTGCAGAGCCCAGGGTATTGGAGAATGTGTTGTATGGCCTGCAGAGCCCAGGGTATTGGAGAATGTGTTGTATGGCCTGCAGCCTAATATAACAGTGATGAAGTCATTAATTCAGCTGATTAAGTTGGCCTTTGGGTTAAAGAAGAATCTTATCCATCTCCCTTTGAGATGTTACAGGGGAGCAGAGGAGAGGGAACAGCCAGCTAATTAGCACAGACAAGCAGGGGGAGAGAGGGAACAGCCAGCTAATTAGCACAGACAAGCAGGGGGAGAGGAAGGAGGGGGAACAGAAAGGTGGTTTGACTGAACTATTAATGAGGCATGTTTGTCATCACGCTGCCAGCCAGGCGAGACGTTCTTCTCCCAGAGACGAGGCGAGGCGAAGCTGCCTTGAGCCAAAGCAACGCTACTTAATGATGTGAGACTGGAGAGAGAGAGAGAGAGAGAGAGGCAGAGAGAGAGAGAGAGAGAGAGGCAGAGAGAGAGAGAGAGATAGAGAGAGAGAGAGACAGAGAGACACAGAGAGACAGAGAGAGAGACAGAGAGAGAGAGAGAGAGACACAGAGAGACAGAGAGAGAGAGACAGAGAGAGAGACAGAGAGAGAGACAGAGAGAGAGACAGAGAGAGACAGAGAGAGAGAGAGAGAGACAGAGAGAGAGACAGAGAGAGAGACAGAGAGAGAGAGAGAGAGAGGGGAGAAGTTTAGGGTGAGATGTCAGTTTCCTTTCTGACTAATGAGCTTGTTGTTGGGTGCAAAGAAAAGAAAGAAAGAAAGAAAGAGAGAGAGAAGAGCAGGGGAAGTAAACACGCCCGGTTCTGGCCCCGTCTTCCTCCGCGCAAGATGCTGCTGTGGTACATCACGACTTGCAAACATCAGAGGGCAGGAATGGCTTTGTAGCGTTTCTAAGAGAATAACATCTCCTGGCATTATCTGGTCTGATTTCCTCTCAGAGCACCGCTGTTGTGTGTCACACAGTATGTAGGTAGGTCAGGGAATATTAAAACATTTCCCCTGATACAGTATGTAGGTAGGTCAGAGAATATTAAAACATTTCTGATACAGTATGTAGGTAGGTCAGAGAATATTAAAACATTTCTGATACAGTATGTAGGTAGGTCAGAGAATATTAAA
>NW_027038995.1:42500-43863 GCF_034236695.1 Oncorhynchus nerka
CCAGAACCCTTGTTCCAGAACCCTTCTATTCCAGAACCCTTCTGTTCCAGAACCCTTCTGCTCCAGAACCCTTCTGCTCCAGAACCCTTGTTCCAGTCTGTCTGGAGAGCCCAATGAGGAGAGCTGATACAGACTGTTCCAGAACCCTTCTGCTCCAGAACCCTTCTGCTCCAGAACCCTTGTTCCAGTCTGTCTGGAGAGCCCATGAGGAGAGCTGATACAGACTGTTCCAGAACCCTTCTGCTCCAGAACCCTTGTTCCAGTCTGTCTGGAGAGCCCATGAGGAGAGCTGATACAGACTGTTCCAGATCCACTTCTGGCCCCGTACCAGACAACATCTATGGATGAAAAGTTATCAAATGAAAACCGTTTGGCGAAGTTTTGTGTTTCCCTGTAAGATTCACTATCCTTCCTCATTAAAATTCACCATGCCAATTAGGATTTATATTTCTGTGGTAGATTTAAAACCACATCAAAGGAGATATTTATTAACATTCAACTTTTACTCGTTTTTACACCAATTATCCACACCTTCAGTGACAGTAATGAATTTGAGGTTACTGAATGAAAAATCCACCATCTTCAAACAGAGTCACTACAGGAGCAGCTTCATCATGTTGTCTGAGCTCAGAGTCACTACAGGAGCAGCTTCATCATGTTGACCTGAACTCAGAGTCACTACAGGAGCAGCTTCATCATGTTGACCTGAACTCAGAGTCACTACAGGAGCAGCTTCATCATGTTGTCTGAGCTCAGAGTCACTACAGGAGCAGCTACAGGAGCAGCTACAGGAGCAGCTACATCATGTTGACCTGAACTCAGAGTCACTACAGGAGCAGCTTCATCATGTTGTCTGAACTCAGAGTCACTACAGGAGCAGCTTCATCATGTTGACCTGAACTCAGAGTCACTACAGGAGCAGCTTCATCATGTTGTCTGAGCTCAGAGTCACTACAGGAGCAGCTTCATCATGTTGTCTGAGCTCAGAGTCACTACAGGAGCAGCTTCATCATGTTGACCTGAACTCAGAGTCACTACAGGAGCAGCTTCATCATGTTGTCTGAACTCAGAGTCACTACAGGAGCAGCTTCATCATGTTGTCTGAGCTCAGAGTCACTACAGGAGCAGCTACAGGAGCAGCTTCAACATGTTGTCTGAACTCAGAGTCAGCCTACAGGAGCAGCTTCATCATGTTGACCTGAACTCAGAGTCACTACAGGAGCAGCTTCATCATGTTGTCTGAACTCAGAGTCACTACAGGAGCAGCTTCATCATGTTGTCTGAGCTCAGAGTCACTACAGGAGCAGCTACAGGAGCAGCTTCATCATGTTGACCTGAACTCAGAGTCACTACAGGAGCAGCT
>NW_027038996.1:0-43864 GCF_034236695.1 Oncorhynchus nerka
GAACCATCCTGATCTCGCGATCTTACATTAACGAAACAATGCATGTAAACTCGCGAGAACCGGATGGTTCGGACGAGGCTATTTACCAGCTCATAAACATTTTACACAAAACCAAGAACATGTAAAAACAAACTCAAATAAGTGGAATCTTTATGAAATGACTTTGACGAAAATATGTACATACACTCAGACAAACCCAAAGTCTAGTTATGTGACTTGTAAAATCGTTTTTAATCACGTTCTTCACTCACTCGGTTAGACTCCAAAATAACACATACAATTAAAACCATTACCAGGCGTGAAACGGATTTGTTACCTAGCATGTTATATATTCTTTCGACATTAGAAAGTTTAAACATGCTATTACATACCTACAATGATACATTTGAAACGGACACAACCACTATCGACACAACAGCACAGTTCTGTCGATTCGACCCGGAACTTCCTGTTCCCCACTACGACAGTGCATCAGTGTCATCTTCTTCTCTGACATTTACACAAATATAACCTCTCTGCCGCCACCTACTGTAAGGTTAGTAAACTGTTGAAGAAAATACATTTCCTTTGCGGAAAAGTGGAAGGGGAACAACGATATCAAAACCAAATAGATAAATAACAACATCCCACTCGTTCAGTCACAGTCCTATTCAAATCACATCCCTACACAGTCTCATGGGCCTCGTAGGGAGGAACATCTTCAGTCAGTATTCCCTGCAAGCAGTGAAGTAAAGTACTTAAGTACAAATATTTTAAGTAATTTTGGGTGTCAGGGAAAATGTATGGAGTTTTGGGGTATCTGTACTTTACTTTTGATATTTTTGACAACTTCTACTTTTACTCCACTACATTCATAAAGAAAATCATGTACTTTCAACTCCATACATTTTCCCTGACACCCAAAAGTACTCGTTAGATTTTGAATGGTTAGCAGGACAGGAAAATTGTTCAATTGGCGCATCCCTACTGCATCTGATCTGTTGGACTCACTAAACACAAATACTTTGTTAGTAAATTATGGATGTGGTCTTAATGTTGGGGCTAGCCCTGAATACTGCCCCTTCTGGAGGAATTCGGCACCCATATAAACCATGATAAATTTTTGTCAAAAGTTGCTAATATATGCAATTAAAAATTGTTATCGAATAGGAAACACTCTAAAGCTTATAAAACCGTTTAAATTTTGTCTCTAGCTAAAGCAGAAGTCTCAGGGCATGCATTCTCCCAAAGTCTCTCTTGTAATGGGAAAAGTTGCCATCACTTTGACGTCACTGTTTACACACTTCCCAAAGAGCTATAACCATGGAAACACGTTCTATGTCTTCAGCGTGAAGCCTGCTTTCGATGAGGCTGCGAGAATCACGTGCTCACGAGACGTTCAGCGTGACCAAACGTCCCGGTGACGCACAAAAAAAGTTTCACCAATGGGAGATTGAAGATTTCTCTCTCTTTCTCCCAGGACAGACTGAACAACGTGTGCTAATCTGTTCGCCCTCACGATTGCTGTAGACCTTTATAACATGCTAAGGCTTAATTATAAACATAGTTTGACAAGTTTACTCGAAATATAATGTATACTTTCGACGTTTTGGTGCGCAGCCACTTGAAATTTGCATACATTTCGACCGAAAAGTGTCTAGTTTGAGAACGGAAAGACACAGAGTTGCAAACTGAACGCTAACTTGGTGAGTATTAACCCTTCCACGTCTTCTGAAGCAAGAACAGCCATGGTAAGGGAATATTTACGTCTTCATTTTGGGTTTCTGCCGACTCCATGATAGAGGAGTCAGCATGCTAAATGAGAGCGCCGACTCTCTATTATAGCCTAGTAAACGCCAAATGTAACGTTAAAAATAATTGTAACATAGCAATTGCATTTAGAAGAAGTTTATCTTGCCATACATATGTAAAACATGCATATTTAGTCAAAGTTTATGATGTGTATTCCTTGTTAGCTGACGTTATCTGCCGGAGCTATTTATTTCTCCTGACATTGCAGTAGCATTTTTTGAACGATGCATAATTGTAAACAGAGATTTATGGATATATATTGCATATTATTGAAAAAAAAATGAATGTACTGTGTAACATGTTATATTACTGTCATCTGATGAAGATTTCAAAAGGTTAGTGAAATGATTTTTCTTTTAATCCTGCGTTTGTTGATTGCATATTTTTTCCTACTTGGCTAAGCTAATGAAGTATGTATGCAGTGGTGGTTGGACATAAATATGTGCTATGTTTTCGCCGTAAAACATTTTAGAAATCTGACTTGCTGGGTAGATAAATAACTTCTTTATCTTTCATTTGAGCCATTTTTCAAGCGATTCTGTGGAGGTTAAATATTTTTAGGATTATTTCTTGCGTTCCCTGCGCCACATTACAGCTCAGGGGGGGTGGGGTGAGTTCCCAAAGGGGAACTAGTAGCTCTAATTCAATCTGGAGTGCCAGAGTGCGCTTGGTCGTTCGTAAATTCCGAGCGTTGTCAGACTGTCAGTTCGTATCGCTCTCGGAGCGTTCAGAGCCACACTGGACGCTCTGGCGGAGGAGGAGGGTTGATTCAAGCGTTCTGACCTCACAACGGCAGTCAAGCATCCAAGATAACTGGTTAACATTGGCTAGCTTGCTAGCTACTTTCAGTACAAAAACTCTGACCATTTTACTCGCCTTAGCAGAGCTGGTTAGGCTGCGTTCATGTTATCCAGAGAATTGGTGACTTTAACTGTGCTTCAGGCAACAATTTAATTACGCTTAATTTGCCGACGTTTCCTGTCACCGGCCGTATTCACGGCTTGTTAAGCTTTGGTGGTTGATCAATTATTCTGTCCTCTGGCACTCAGACCAGAGTCCTCTGAAATTGGAGTATATAGCCAGAGCGAATTTAGAAACGCACCCTGAGTGTTGGAGTGTGCCCCTGACTATCCGAACATTTAAATTTCAAGAAAATCGTTTGCTTACTATAATGGCTTTGATATTATTTATACTTTTACATTTGATACTACTTATGTTTATGTAACAGTATAAATTTTGCCTGTCCCCTCGCCCATACTCGGGCGCGAACTAGGGATCCTCTGCACACATTAACAACAGTCACCCACAAAGCATCGTTACCCATCGCCCCACAAAAGCCGCGGCCCTAGCAGAGCAAGGGGAACTACTACTTCAAGGTCTCAGAGCAAGTGGCGTCACCGATTGAAACGCTATTTAGCGCGCACCACCGCTGACTAGCTTTCTATTTCACATCCGTTACATATATGTCAAACCAAATACTTTATACTTTTACTCAAGTGTTATTTGACTGGGTGGATTTCACTTTTACCTTGATAGGAAAGGACTCAAGAAGCTTTACTTTTACTCAAGTATCACAAGTGGGTACTTTTTCCACCACTGCCTGCAATGTTTCCAATGTTAATTCCTGAACTCCCAAAAACCTTTCAGCCGAACGTACAATTAATATTTACAATCGGTATCCGTCAACTGGTAAACGACATTATGAATCTCAACAGGCTGCGGGGCATCCACTGCCATAGCGTCCTCAGCACCAATCGCTCTTTAAACTATTTCCCGCGCCTCCCAGTAGGAGAACTACTGTACAGTTTCTTGATGTGGATGTTCCCTGAAAAATGAAAATTGATACATGACATTGGTCAGTTTCGGTGTTATGAAACTGATGGAGACTATTTGTTTAAAAAAAAAATATATATATATATTTATTTAACTAGGCACAAAGCATATATAACAGGTTAGGATAATTAAAGTGGCAGGTTGGGATATTTAAGGTGGCTGGTTTGGTGAATAACCATGGCAGGTGAGGAGACTGAGGTTAACATTAGGAAAAGGGGTTGCGGTCTGCAATTACACCCTTCTCGGATCAAGGGGCCAGACTTCCAGTCGATAAGCATGCTTTCCAAGTGCTCAGTGGGCATTTTCGGTACTGCAGTTCAGATGAAGCACGGCCCACTTCCCATTGAATTCCCATAGCAAAGTAAATAAAAAATATATATCATATTTTATCATCAAGTTTGTAAATAAAACATCCATTGAATTATTCAAGTAATTGCCTTGGAGTCAGATTTTTTCCCATCACTCACAGCCAAAGATAACCATTTTAGATTCATGCTGTGAGGTGGGTGAGTTTATGTCACATGCAGATGCTGAAGGGAAAACACACCTCTTGATCTGCGTGTTTATAATGTAGGTCAAGGAGCAGCTTCGTCTCATAGACTAGATGTAACATAGTAAATATAAATCCGAGACTCTCAAAATAGTGTGATATGTTACATTATGGTTCCATAAGACAGAAGGTTACTTAATAAATGGAATTTGGTGGAGCTGTACTGTAACAGCAAGCTGAGCCAGTTGAAAGTATTGACAACAGGGATATATTGTTGGTGACTGTGCTCCTTCATTAGTTTTGTGTTTTTTATTCTTTTACCCTCCTACCTGAGAGGCATGAGGCCTGAGAGGCGTTGCACTGTTAAAATCATCCCAGTATGGAGATGAAACACCTGTGTGTTACAAAGCCACATGCTCTGTCCTCTGCTCTACCTAGGTGTTTTAATGGGAAACACAGAGATAATACTAATACCGAGATAACCACTGCTCTACCTAGGTGTTTTAATGTGGATAATACAGAGATAATACTAATACAGAGATAACCACTGCTCTACCAAGGGTAATACAGAGATAATACTAATACAGATAACCACTTCCCTACCTAGTGTTTTAATGTGACTCATACAGAGATTTTTTATTTTTTATTTCACCTTTATTTAACCAGGTAGGCTAGTTGAGAACAAGTTCTCATTTGCAACTGCGACCTGGCCAAGATAAAGCATAGCAGTGTGAACAGACAACACAGAGTTACACATGGAGTAAACAATTAACAAGTCAATAACACAGTAGAAAAAAAGGGGGAGTCTATATACAATGTGTGCAAAAGGCATGAGGAGGTAGGCGAATAATTACAATTTTGCAGATTAACACTGGAGTGATAAATGATCAGATGGTCATGTACAGGTAGAGATATTGGTGTGCAAAAGAGCAGAAAAGTAAATAAACAAAAACAGTATGGGAATGAGGTAGGTGAAAATGGGTGGGCTATTTACCAATAGACTATGTACAGCTGCAGCGATCGGTTAGCTGCTCAGATAGCTGATGTTTGAAGTTGGTGAGGGAGATAAAAGTCTCCAACTTCAGCGATTTTTGCAGTTCGTTCCAGTCACAGGCAGCAGAGTACTGGAACGAAAGGCGGCCAAATGAGGTGTTGGCTTTAGGGATGATCAGTGAGATACACCTGCTGGAGCGCGTGCTACGGATGGGTGTTGCCATCGTGATCAGTGAACTGAGATAAGGCGGAGCTTTACCTAGCATGGACTTGTAGATGACCTGGAGCCAGTGGGTCTGGCGACGAATATGTAGCGAGGGCCAGCCGACTAGAGCATACAAGTCGCAGTGGTGGGTGGTATAAGGTGCTTTAGTGACAAAACGGATGGCACTGTGATAGACTGCATCCAGTTTACTGAGTAGAGTGTTGGAAGCCATTTTGTAGATGACATCGCCAAAGTCGAGGATCGGTAGGATAGTCAGTTTTACTAGGGTAAGCTTGGCGCGTGAGTGAAGGAGGCTTTGTTGCGGAATAGAAAGCAGACTCTTGATTTGATTTTCGATTGGAGATGTTTGATATGAGTCTGGAAGGAGAGTTTGCAGTCTAGCCAGACACGAAGGTACTTATAGATGTCCACATATTCAAGGTCGGAACCATCCAGGGTGGTGATGCTAGTCGGGCATGCGGGTGCAGGCAGCGATCGGTTGAAAAGCATGCATTTGGTTTTACTAGCGTTTAAGAGCAGTTGGAGGCCGCGGAAGGAGTGTTGTATGGCATTGAAGCTCGTTTGGAGGTTAGATAGCACAGTGTCCAATGACGGGCCGAAAGTATATAGAATGGTGTCGTCTGCGTAGAGGTGGATCAGGGAATCGCCCGCAGCAAGAGCAACATCATTGATATATACAGAGAAAAGAGTCGGCCCGAGAATTGAACCCTGTGGCACCCCCATAGAGACTGCCAGAGGACCGGACAGCATGCCCTCCGATTTCACACACTGAACTCTGTCTGCAAAGTAATTGGTGAACCAGGCAAGGCAGTCATCCGAAAAACCGAGGCTACTGAGTCTGCCGATAAGAATATGGTGATTGACAGAGTCGAAAGCCTTGGCAAGGTCGATGAAGACGGCTGCACAGTACTGTCTTTTATCGATGGCGGTTATGATATCGTTTAGTACCTTGAGTGTAGCTGAGGTGTACCCGTGACCGGCTCGGAAACCAGATTGCACAGCGGAGAAGGTACGGTGGGATTCGAGATGGTCAGTGACCTGTTTGTTGACTTGGCTTTCGAAGACCTTAGATAGGCAGGGCAGGATGGATATAGGTCTGTAACAGTTTGGGTCCAGGGTGTCTACCCCCTTTGAAGAGGGGGATGACTGCGGCAGCTTTCCAATCCTTGGGGATCTCAGACTATATGAAAGAGAGGTTGAACAGGCTGGTAATAGGGGTTGCGACAATGGCGGTGGATAGTTTCAGAAATAGAGGGTCCAGATTGTCAAGCCCAGCTGATTTGTACGGGTCCAGGTTTTGCAGCTCTTTCAGAACATCTGCTATCTGGATTTGGGTAAAGGAGAACCTGGAGAGGCTTGGGCGAGGAGCTGCGGGGGGGGGGTGGAGCTGTTGGCCGAGGTTGGAGTAGCCAGGCGGAAGGCATGGCCAGCCGTTGAGAAATGCTTATTGAAGTTTTCGATAATCATGGATTTATCGGTGGTGACCGTGTTACCTAGCCTCAGTGCAGTGGGCAGCTGGGAGGAGGCGCTCTTGTTCTCCATGGACTTCACAGTGTCCCAGAACTTTTTGGAGTTGGAGCTACAGGATGCAAACTTCTGTCTGAAGAAGCTGGCCTTAGCTTTCCTGACTGACTGCGTGTATTGGTTCCTGACTTCCCTGAACAGTTGCATATCACGGGGACTATTCGATGCTATTGCAGTCCGCCACAGGATGTTTTTGTGCTGGTCGAGGGCAGTCAGGTCTGGAGTGAACCAAGGGCTGTATCTGTTCTTAGTTCTGCATTTTTTGAACAGAGCATGCTTATCTAAAATGGTGAGGAAGTTCCTTTTAAAGAATGACCAGGCATCCTCAACTGACGGGATGAGGTCAATGTCCTTCCAGGATACCCGGGCCAGGTCGATTAGAAAGGCCTGCTCACAGAAGTGTTTTAGGGAGCGTTTGACAGTGATGAGGGGTGTTCGTTTGACTGCGGCTCCGTGGCGGATACAGGCAATGAGGCAGTGATCGCTGAGATCCTGGTTGAAGACAGCGGAGGTGTATGTGGAGGGCCAGTTGGTCAGGATGACGTCTATGAGGGTGCCCTTGTTTACAGAGTTAGGGTTGTACCTGGTGGGTTCCTTGATGATTTGTGTGAGATTGAGGGCATCTAGCTTAGATTGTAGGACTGCCGGGGTGTTAAGCATATCCCAGTTTAGGTCACCTAACAGAACAAACTCTGAAGCTAGATGGGGGGCAATCAATTCACAAATGGTGTCCATGGCACAGCTGGGAGCTGAGGGGGGTCGGTAGCAGGCGGCAACAGTGAGAGACTTATTTCTGGAGAGAGTAATTTTCAAAATTAGTAGTTCGAACTGTTTGGGTATGGACCTGGAAAGTATGACATTACTTTGCAGGCTATCTCTGCAGTAGACTGCAACTCCTCTCCCCTTTGGCAGTTCTATCTTGACGGAAGATGTTATAGTTGGGTATGGAAATCTCTGAATTTTTGGTGGCCTTCCTGAGCCAGGATTCAGACACGGCAAGGACATTGGGGTTAGCAGAGTTTGCTAAAGCAGTGAGTAAAACAAACTTAGGGAGGAGGCTTCTGATGTTGACATGCATGAAACCAAGGCTTTTCGATCACAGAAGTCAACAAATGAGGGTGCCTGGGGACATGCAGGGCCTGGGTTTACCTCCACATCACCCGTGGAACAGAGAAGGAGTAGTATGAGGGTGTGGCTAAAGGCTATCAAAACTGGTCGCCTAGAGCGTTGGGGACAGAGAATAAGAGGAGCAGGTTTCTGGGCATGGTAGAATATATTCAGGGCATAATGCGCAGACAGGGGTATGGTGGGGTGCGGGTACAGCGGAGGTAAGCCCAGGCACTGGGTGATGATGAGAGAGGTTGTATCTCTGGACATGCTGGTTGTAATGGGTGAGGTCACCGCATGTGTGGGAGGTGGGACAAAGGAGGTAAAAGGGGTATGAAGAGTGGAACTAGGGGCTCCATTGTGAACTAAAACAATGATAACTAACCTGAACAACAGTATACAAGGCATATTGACATTTGAGAGAGACATACAGCGAGGCAAACAGTAATCACAGGTGTTGAATTGGGAAAGCTAGCTAAAACAGTAGGCGAGACAACAGCTAATCAGCTAGCACAACAAACAGCAGGTAAAATGGCGTTGACTAGGCAACGGGGCCGACAGATAAAACAAACAAGCAGAATGGAGTACCGTGATTAATGGACAGTCCAGCGTGCATCAGCTATGTAGCCAAGAGATCAGTGTCCAGGGGGCAGCGGTGGATGGGCAGGGAAGCTGGACTGGCGAGTGTTATCCAGGTAAAAAGAAAAAAACTAACAATGACTAAATAGCTTGTAGCTAGTTAGCTGGTTAGCGTCTGGAGGTTCTTGAGTGTGTTTTAAAAAATAATAGCGATTCCGTATCACATTGGGTGAGGCAGGTTTCCGGAAGGTATAAGCAAATTAAAAATCAAAAAGAGATAGAAAGTAAATATGGGTCCAGAGAGTGTTTGGGACACAGCGATTCAGACGGTTAGCAGGCCTGTGCTAACAAGCTAACAGTTCATAGGCCCGGGCTAGACAAGGTAGCAGTTAGCGGACCGGAGCTAGACAAGCTAGCAGTAAGCAGGCCGAGTTAGCAAGCAGGGAGATAGCGAGGGCTAGAGAGTTAGCCTTTGGGGGACGTCGCGATGGGGTGAGTCTGTTTAGTCTGTTTATTCCTCTTCATGCGGTGACATCGATAGACCGGTCGTGGGCCCGGGTATTGGACATGCATTATCCACATGCATTATCCATTATGCCATTGTGTTTACCACTTCAGATCCTTAAATTTTAAATGTAAAGCATATACAGGGCATCCCTAGACTTTTTACACATTGTTGTGTTACAGCCTTATTTGAAAATTGATTAAATGCATTTTTACCCCTCATCAATATACACACAATACCCCTTAATGACAAAGCGAATTTAGCACATTTATAAAATGCATTAATTTATTTAGCAAATGTATAAAAATGAACACCTTATTTGCATAACTATTCAGACCCTTTCCTCAGACTCAAAATTGAGCTTAAGTGCATCCTGTTTCCATTGATCATCCTTGAGATGTTTCTACAACTTGACTGGAGTCCACTTGTGGTAAATTTAAATGATTGGACATGATTGGAAAAGGAACACACCTGTCTATATAAGGTCCCACAGTTGACATTGCAAGTCAGAGCAAAAACCAAGTAATGAGGTCGAAGAAATTGTCCGTCGAGCTCCGAGACAAGTTTGTGGCGAGGCACAGTTCTGGGAAAAATACCAACACATTTCTCAAATCTCTGTTGGCTGGGCTCCCGCTTGTGCCGTCAAACTCCTGCCCCACATTGGGCGCAAACCTTTTAAGGGCTGACGAGTGGCGCAGCTGTCTAAGTAACTGCATCTCACCGCCCTTGCTGTCTCTGCCTGGCCGGTTCCCCTCTTTCCACTGGGATTATCTGCCTCCTAACCCTATTACAGGGGCTGAGTCACTGGGGCTCTCTCATACCGTCCCTGGGAGGGGTGCGTCACCTGAGTGGGTTGAGTCACTGATGTGGTCATCCTGTCTGGGTTGCCCCCCCCCCTTGGGTTGTGCCGTGGCGGAGATCTTTCCAATCAATTGAATTTACCACAGGTGGACTACAAGTTGTAGAAACATCTCAAGGATCATCTCATAGCAAAGGGTCTGAAAACGTATGTAAATAAGCTTTTTTTATTTTTTTATTACATTTGCAAGAATTTCTAAAAACCTGTTTTGGCTTTGTTATTATGGGATATTGTGATGTCATTATGGGATATTGTGTGTAGATTGACGAGGAAAAACATGTAATCAATTTTAGAATAAGGCTGTAACGTACCAAAATGGGAGAAATGGGAAGGGGTCTGACAGTGCCCTCGGAAAGTATTCAGACCCCTTGACTTTTCCACATTGTTATGTTACAGCTTTATTCTATAATGAAATAAAAATATATCCTCAGCAATCTACACACAATACCACATAATGACAAAGTGAAAAAAGGTTTAGACATTTTTGCAAATGTATAAAAACAAAAAAAACAGAAAAACAAGAGACTCAAAATTGAGTTCAGATGCTTCCTGTTTCCAATGATCATCATTGAGATGTTTCGACAACTTGATTTGGGGTCATGTAGAAATGTCCTTGTTTTGAAAGAAAAGCACATTGTTTGTCCATTAAAACAACATCAAATTGATCAGAAATACAGTGAAGACATTGTTATTGTTGTAAATGACTATTGTAGCTGGAAACGGCAGATATTTTATGGAATATCTACATAGGCGAACAGAGGCCCATTATCAGCAACCATCACTCCTGTGTTCCAATAGCATGTTGTGTTAGCTAATCCAAGTTGATCATTTTAAAAGGCTAATTCATCATTAGAAAACTCTTTTGAGGGCATCCCGGGTGGCGCAGTGGTTAAGGGCGCTGTACTGCAGCGCCAGCTGTGCCACCAGAGACTCTGGGTTCGCGCCCAGGCTCTGTCGTGACCGGCCGCGACCGGGAGGTCTGTGGGGCGACGCACAATTGGCCTAGCGTCGTCCGGTTTAGGGAGGGTTTGGCCGGTAGGGATATCCTCATCGCGCACCAGCGACTCCTGTGGCGGGCCGGGCGCAGTGCACGCTAACCAAGGTTGCCAGGTGCACAGTGTTTCCTGTATGCCTAACTTGGTGATTGAGGGTATTAAATATTTTCAACGTTCTTAAGACAATGTGTGGGCAAAGGCAGGCGTGACAAGTTTTTAAATGTTTTGCTTCGCTGTGAAGTCTTGAGTTGTTCAGGGATGTGTGATGTCAGAATTACAGAATTCAACCTAGCAATAGACTGGTCATAACTTATGGAGGTCTAATATATGAAGATAACTTATAGGTAGAACCAGCTCTTACCATGACTAACAGTTGTCCTAATCTTCTCCTCTTCTTCTTCATCTTTAATGATGACATTCAGCTCCAGTGTTTGACTGCAGTCTTCCAGCTTCACTGATGCCATCTCTGAATCCTGCAGAGCAAACTGGGCTCCACTGTCACAATCAGGACCCAGTGACTGTAGGTTTCTACTCAGTGTGGAAGGAGAGAGGCAGGCTGGGTTTGTCCTCACTGTTGATGTTACAAACCTCAGACTTAATCTGAGTTGGTCTGTAGTAATAAAGACAAACGGACACAAAAGTTATTTTCTTGACAGTTCTGGCACTTTATTCTGTAAAAATATTTTCTTGTTTAATTATCTCATTTCAGTAGATCCGGTAGCTAATCCCTGACAAAACATTAATTCACATTAGACACAAAGTACACATTTTAAATTGCACAACATAAGTGCACTTAATCTATAGTAGATTTCCTAAATTCACATAAATGCATAAATGACTCAACAACCATTTAGTACAAGATCACAGTATGTTTCAGGCAGCACTATGTACTATTTTATGAATAACCTTGTCTTCACTGTATTATTTCACTCACAGAAAACAATTGTATTTCCCAATCACACCATATTAAGAATTATCAGGGTTCGTACAGTAGCAAGTCAAATTCAAGGACTTTTCAGGCACTAATATTTATTTACTTGAAGTCCCGTGTGAAAACCCTGAATTATAGATAAATATAGAAACAACTGAATGTGTCTGAATATTAGTACACATGTAAAGAACTGATAATCATTACATTCAGCTTCAAAACTGTAGAGCAACTGAAATGTTCTCTCTCTGATGAGGCACTATCCAAGTTGTTGATAACCTCACCAATGAAAGCTATGAAGTACATATTATTCACTATTAAAGTATCCTTTGTCACAGTGCATTTATGGACGCAAGATTTCTGAACAGGCCTCGAAACCATGTCAGGAATAGTAGAAAGACCAGTTCTGACAGTAGGTCCTCTTACTACAGGACCAGCCATGGAAAATCCATCAGTCTGACAGCAGGTCCTCATACTACGGGACCAGCCATGGAAGCTCCATCAGTCTGACAGTAGGTCCTCTTACTACAGGACCAGCCATGGAAGCTTCATCAGTCTGACAGTAGGTCCTCTTACTACTGGACCAGCCATGGAAGCTCCATCAGTCTGCACTGTAGTTCCACCAGTCTGTCTTACAGCCTCTGCATATGATACATCATGACGGATTCTATATCTGAGTATCTCTCTGCACCTGGCATCCACCAAATGCTGCTCTGTGTGTCCTCTGCACAATTGCAACACTTAACCGTCACATTGCTCCAACATTCACTGTAATCATGTTCCCCACCACACTTGGCACATCTTTTCACTCAACAGCTACATGTCCCCTTCTTTGGCATTTAAAAACACTGATGATTCACGGTTGCTGCTCCAGTTTCAACTGTTCTGAGGAATCCTATTCTGTACTTTTCCAGACAAAACCTTCTAACACCTCAACAGCACTGATAAGCTTTCACTTCTTTAACCCTCTTTCCTACTGATCAACCTTTAGGCTTCAACCACTGTCTCCCTTCACATGTTCTTTAACAATTTTGTCCATGGACATAGATATTGGGACCTCAGAGATTATTACTCCCTTCAATGTAGCATCACCTCCAGGGTCATGGCTTCTGAGCTTTGTCCCATTACGATTTTCCAATTGAAGAATCTTCCCTTGCTGAACCTGACCAGCACAAGATATTAACAATCTACCACTTTCAATGTTTTATTTCACCTTTATTTAACCAGGTAGGCTATATCAGAACACGTTCTCATTTACACGGCTGCATCCCAGTTTAACTTCACCTCTTTTTATGGCCTTGGTTAATCAGGGTGTAAATGAGGCTATGTGGTCTCAAACAACATCCCAACTTTCCACTCCAACACATTATTACTCGCAGACACTTGGTCCTCCATGGAATGAGTTTGACACGTGCTCCGATTCATCCGCATTAATCGACGCCATTCCATGAAGTTGGCCTCTCTCACCAAATGGTGAAGGATAACTACAGTTAGCTTCCCTCTATTTTGACACTATCACACAGCCTCATGTCTCCATTTCACCACGAATAAACTCATAGAAAGACGACCGACATCGTTCCCGCCATTTGACTTGCCTCGTCCGAACAATCTTGATCTCGCGAGCTTTCATTAACGAAACAGTGTATGTAAACTCGCGAGAACAGGATGGTTCGGACAAGGCTATTTACCAGCTCACAAACATTTTACACAAAACCAATAACATGTAAAAACGAACTCAAATAAGTGGAATCTTTATGAAATAACTCTGACGAAATTATGTACATACACTCAGATAAACCCAAAGTCTAGTTATGTGACTTGTAAAAAAATGTTTTAACACGTTCTTCACTCACTCGGTTTGACCCCAAAATAACACATACAATTAAAACCTTTACCAAACGTGATAATACATTGACGGATTTGTTACCTAGCGTGTTATATATTCTCTCGACATTAGAAGGTTTAAACATGCTATTACATACCTGCAATGATACATTTGAAACGGACACAACCACTATCGACACAACAGCACAGTTCTGTCGTTTCGACCCGGAACTTCCTGTTCCCCACTACTCTAGCGCAGCAGCGTCATCTTCTTCTCTGGTATACTGACATTTACACAAATATAACGTGTCTGCCGCCACCTACTGTATGGTTAGTAAACTGTAGAAAAATATACACGTCCAATGTTGAAAAGAGGAGGGGGAACGACGACATCAAAACAAAATACAAATATAGATAAATAAACTTCCCAATCCTTCAGTCACAGTCCTATTCAAATCACATCCCTACACAGTCTCATGGGCCTCGTAGGGAGGAACATCTTCAGTCAGTATTCCCTGCAATCAGTGAAGTAAAGTACTTAAGTACAAATATTTTAAGTAATTTTGGGTGTCAGGGAAAATGTATGGAGTTTTGGGGTATCTGTACTTTACTTTTGATATTTTTGACAACTTCTACTTTTACTCCACTACATTCATAAAGAAAATAATGTACTTTCAACTCCATACATTTTCCCTGACACCCAAAAGTACTCGTTAGATTTTGAATGATTAGCAGGACAGGAAAATTGTTCAATTCGCGCATCCCTACTGCATCTGATCTGTTGGACTCACGAAACACAAATACTTTGTTAGTAAATTATGGATGTGGTCTTAAATTCAATCTGGAGTGCCAGAGTGCGCTTGGTCGTTCGTAAATTCAGAGCGTTGTCAGACTGTCAGTTCGTATCGCTCTCGGAGCGTTCAGAGCCACACTGGACGCTCTGGCGGAGGAGGAGGGTTGATTCAAGCGTTCTGACCTCACAACGGCAGTCAAGCATCCAAGATAACTGGTTAACATTGGCTAGCTTGCTAGCTACTTTCAGTACAAAAACTCTGACCATTTTACTCGCCTTAGCAGAGCTGGTTAGGCTGTGTTCATGTTATCCAGAGCATTGGTGACTTTAACTGTGCTTCAGGCAACAATTTAATTACGCTTTATTTGCCGACGTTTCCTGTCACCGGCCGTATTCACGGCTTATTAAGCTTTGGTGGTTGATCAATTATTCTGTCCTCTGGCACTCAGACCAGAGTCCTCTGAAATCGGAGTATATACTATAGTATATAGTATATATATATAGTGTTGGAGTGTGCCCCTGACTATTGTATTCCAAGATGTCGTAGCAGTAAGTCGTCCTGTCGTATAGTCTCTGTAAATATCGTCTCTTTTTCATTTTAGATATTTTTCTTCGCATATCTTTAAAAACATTTTGCTAAACCTAAGCTTCCAAATACTCTCCTGCAACCCGCCTCACCCAATGTAGCTACTTTTCCTAAAGTATTTATATTTACTTCGGAACCGGAACCCCTCAACTGAAGCTAGCCAGCTAACCACCAGCTATGCTAGCGGTCTTCAGCTAACCGGTCATCAGCTAACCTTTAGCTCGGAAAGCTCTCGCCACTTCGAACAACGCGACGCTAACCAGAGCATAACGGACCTATTTGTTTTCTTATCCCCGGATTCCCACAGCAAACGGAACATTTTTCAGCTGGATCTTCACAACTAGCTATCGAGCTAAACCGCAACCCTGGTTGATTACTCCTGGCTAGCGTTTCCACCCACGTAGCTTGAAGCTAACCCGGCCAGAGCTCCTGTGCTCCTAGCATACTCCTGGGCTACAATACCCGGACCCACGACCGGTCTATCGATGTCACTGCATGAAGAGGAATAAACAGACTCACCCCATCGCGACGTCCTCCAAAGGCTAACTCTCTAGCCCTCGCTATCTCCTTACTTGCTAATGTGGCATGCTAACTGCTAGTTTGTTTAGCCCAGGTCCGCTAACTACTACCATGTTTACCCCGGCCTGCTAATCTGTTAGCTTGTTAGCACAGGCCTGCTAACCGTCTGCATCGCCGCGTCCCAAACACGCAGTGGCCCATATGTACTTTCTATCTCTTCCCAATTTTTTAAAATTTGTTTATACCTTCCGGAAACCTGCCTCACCCAATGTGATACGGAATCGCTATTATTTTTTATTTTTAGAACACACTCAAGAACCCCCAGAAGCTAACCAGCTAACTAGCTACAAGCTATTTAGTCATTGTTAGTTTCTTAACCTGGATAACACTCGCCAGTCCAGCCCCCCTGCCCCATCCACCGCTGCCCCTAGACTCTGATCACTTGGCTACATAGCTGATGCACGCTGGACTGTCCATTAATCACGGTACTCCATTCTGCTTGTTTGTTGTATCTGTCGGCCCCGTTGCCTAGTCAATGCCATTTTACCTGCTGTTGTTATGCTAGCTGATTAGCTGTTGTCTCACCCACTGTTTTAGCTAGCTTTCCGAATTCAACACCTGTGATTACTGTATGCCTCGCTGTATGTCTCTCTCAAATGTCAATATGCCTTGTATACTGTTGCTCAGGTTAGTTATCATTGTGTAGCGACCCGCACAGACAGCTGTGTGTTATGTGCTAGGCTAGGAGGTGGTTGTGTTGTACTGACCAGTACCCGGTGTTCGCGGGGTCCGACATGTCAATCAACCTGCTATCTGCCAATCACGGGAATGCCTGGAATGTTCTGATGCCGGGCATCCTGGTGGTTGGCGGAGTGGCGTGGAGGGGGGTTGGGCATTGAAAGTTAAGACCAGGTTCAGCCTTTGTTCTCTCTCTCTTACGTCTGGGCTTCACAAGAGAAGGTCACGATTGGCTTGTGGGTTATCTGTCATCTATTTGGCGTGTGCTACGGCCCAAACAGTAGCCTGTGTAAAGTTGGTTCAATAAACCGTCAATTCGCAAACTCAAGCCTCTGTCTGGACAATTGTTCATTTATGATCTAGTCAGGTCATTACATTGGTGTCAGAAGTAAAAACGTTGATACAAGTTAGCCAGCTAGCTAGCTGACTTATGTGGCTAGCTACCGTAGGTGAGAACGGGATTGAAAATGCTTCGAGGGAATCCGAAAGTGAAGGTGGAGGTAGGGGACGATTATGGCCAAGGAGGTGCGTGTGAATGGACGTCGGGGTTCTGTCTGAGGAGATCGCCAGGGCGTCGGAGCGCAGAGGCCGCTTGAGGGAGGACGTTAGAGTGATGGTGGCTGAAGCGGGCATGAGTGCTTCGTCGAGTGTATTTCGCGCGGATTCTGGTGGGCGGACCGAAGTGGCGGCGTGACGAGGAATCTGGGGCTCAGGATGTAAACAAACATGGCGGCGCCCAGTTCCCGGCTGCGTCCGTATCTGTTAAGACCCCGAAGTATTCGGTAAGGCGGATTGGGAAGCTTTTCATGCTCAGTTTGAACTGTTAGCTCATTTTAGGGGTGGTCGGATGAAGAAAGGGCACTGCAGTTGGCTTTATGCCTCACGGATGAAGCTCTGTCCTGTTTGATATTGATTAGCCCCGAGGACAGGCATGATTATGGTGCTCTAGTGGGAGCACTGAGGAGGCGCTATGGACAGTGTGTACAGCCCGGGCTACTGCGCTCCGAACTGAGGAATAGACGCAGGCAGCCTGGAGAGCCTCTACGGGTGCTAGCTAATGACATTGAGAGCCTCTCTCGGCGGGCATATGCTCACATGCCCCCTCCGTGCAGAGCGAGCTAGCACGGGACCAGTTCATACAGGCGCTCTCCCCTACGGAGCTGCGCATACAGACCCAGCTGGCTCATCCTGAGTCATTGCAGACAGCCTTGGAGATGGCTTTGGAGAGGGAGCTGGTGTGGGCTGGGGCTTCAGCTGGGGCTTTGGTGGGGGTGCAGGGAGACACACCCTCTGTGCGAGCTGGGGGCAGAGCAGCCCGGAGCCGGAAAAGCCTGCTTGGGTGGCCGAAATGACAGAACTCATTCGGGCTGTGTCGCTACAGGCGGCACGAAACACAAGCCCTGGTCCCAGGGTCTGCTGGGGTTGTGGCCAGCCAGGCCATCTGCGCCGAGATTGCCCCATGTCCCCCAGAGCTCAGGGAAACGGCTCGGGGTCCGCATAGACCGGGTAGTGCGGACCCCTGGCTTTCTATCCCAACCACCATCATCTTCAGGAGGAGCCCACCGGCACAGACGGGGAAGCAAGGCTCCACTTCCCCCAGAAGCAGACGAGGGCAAGCGGAGGGAGCCTGTTGTTGTGGTGGGCCGGACCTGTGTTGGGGACTTTTGTCATGTCCCTGTCACTGTGGAGGGGGTGCCCTGCTCCGCCCTGGTGGACACTGGGTCCACAGTAACCCTGGTGAGGCCAGATATTGTGCCAGGTTGGACTCAGTGTGAGCCTACAACTGTGCAGCTCCGCACAGTCACAGGTGAGCTGGCACCCATGAAAGGGAAGGGAATAATGACTCTGACAGTAGGGGGCAGGACTGTGCGTCATCCTGTGTGGGTGGCGGCTGTGCAGGACCCTTGTATCCTGGGGTTGGACTTTCTTAGGAGCACAGGCTGCCAGTTAGACCTAAATAGGGGCACACTGAGCTTCCAGGGAGGGACGGAAGTCACCATGGCCCCCTAATGTCACATTCACTCAACCCAACAAACCCTTTACTCCAACAGTTAAAGCAGCAGAGACTCATGGCTGCGCCCCCTCCCCCACAGCTGTGTGTGACTTTTCCCCAGTCCCCCTGTCACCTACGGCGGTGTGTTACATTCCCCCAGCTACCTCCATGACACAGCCCTCTGTGAGCCCGGGCCGCACCCCCAGCCCAGCTACCCCAGATGGGAGAGGAGAGGACACTGTCTGCAGTGAGGGAGATATGGGGGAGGAACTGTGTTGGTCTTGACCCTGAGCAGCAGGAACGGTTGTAGCAGTTGCTGTTTGAATTCAGAGACAGCTTTGCGTTGAGTGAGGAAGAGGTGGGTCAGACTCTTCTGGTGCAGCATGAGATCGACACAGGTGATGCTCGACCCATCAAGATGCGTCCCCGCCGTATCCCGCTGGCACGCCAGGAGGCGGCAGACAAGGCTGTGTTGGAGATGCAGCGGGCAGACTTCATTGAGCCCTCAGACAGCCCCTGGGCGGCGCCAGTCGTCATGGTTCCGAAGAAGGGGGCAAGCTGAGGTTCTGTGCGGACTACAGGCGGCTGAATGAGGTAACCAGGAAGGACTCATACCCCATACCACGTATCGATGAGTCGCTGGACCTGGTTAGGGGTCCTCCTGGTTCTCCTCACTAGACCTCCGCAGTGGCTACTGGCAGGTGCCCCCTCCCCAGAGGCCAGAGCCAAAACTGCGTTCTCCACTAACAGAGGACACTGGCAGTTCAAGGTCCTGTGCTTTGGCCTGTGCAACGCTCCAGCTACTTTTGAGCGTTTGATGGACAGGGTGCTGGATGGCATCCCCCGACAGCAGTGTCTGGTATACCTCGATGACATCCTGGCCCATGGCAGCTCCTTCCAGTCAGCCCTGGGGGCGCTACGGCGTGTGCTGGAGAGGGTGGCTGCCGCAGGTCTGAAGCTCCACCCCGAGAAGTGCCACTTCATGAGGAGAGAGGTGTCCTTCTTGGGCCACCGAGTGGGGAAGGAGGGGATCAGCACCATGGAGGACAAGGTAGGGGCTGTCAGAGACTGGCCCACCCCCACCGACCAGCGTCAGCTGAAGAGCTTCCTGGGCCTGGCCTCGTACTACAGGAGGTTTGTACGGGGCTTCTCAAGCGTTGCTGCTCCACTGAACCGCCTGCTGCCGAAGGACAAGGCTTTCACTTGGACAGTGGAGTGTGAGGAGGCGTTCAACACCCTCAAACGTGCACTGATCGAGGCCCCGTGCTCGCCCCCTGACCTCACCTTGCCCTTTATCCTGGACACAGACGCGAGCAATGTGGGCATGGGTGGGGTGCTGGCCCAGGTGGGGCCAGAGGGGGAGAGAGTGGTGGCGTACTTCAGCAAAACATTTGACAAACATGAGCGCCGCTACTGTGTCACCCGGCGGGAGCTCTTGGCTGTTGTGGCTTCCGTCAAACACTTCAAGTACTACCTGGGTGGTCTGCCCTTTACTGTAAGGACTGACCACTCTGCTCTCCAGTGGCTCATGTCTTTCAGAGAGCCAGAGGGGCAGGTGGCACGCTGGTTGGAGGAGCTTCAGCCGTATGACTTCACGGTGGTGCACAGGGCAGGGGCACGCCACTCCAACGCCGACGCCATGTCCCGTCGGCCCTGTACTGCAGACGGCTGCCGCCACTGTGAACGGAGAGAGGGACGGGAGAGAGAGCTGCGGGCAGAGGAGGGTGTCTGTGCCACAGTGTGTCGGGCGAGCGGGCCTGTCTGCTGTGAGCTGCAGACTGTCGACGTGGCTGAATGGCGGCAGCAGCAGGGACGGGACACAGACCTACAGCCAGTGCTACAGTGGGTAGAGGCGCAGGTGAGGCCACCATGGGAAGAGGTGACAGCGCTCTCACTCGCGACCAAAGGGTTGTGGTCGAAGTTTGAGAGACTGCGGCTGGCTGATGGCGTGCTACAGCGGGCATGGAAGGAGTCAGCTACGGGAGAGGAGAGGTGGCAGGTGGTGGTCCCAAAAGCATTGCGGGAGGCTGTGCTCCAGAGTACTCATGGGGGGGTGGGGACTGGACACTTTGGGGTCACAAAAACACTGCGCCGTCTCCGTCAGGGCTTCTACTGGGGGCAGCACAAGAGGGATGTGGAGGACTTTTGTCGCCGCTGTGACAACTGCACAGCGAGAAAGGGCCCCCCAGGCCGCTCTCATGCTCAGCTCCAACAGTTCCCAGTGGGGGCTCCCATGGAGAGGGTGGGAGTGGATGTAGTTGGGCCGTTCCCCACCACAGACAGTGGAAACCGCTGGGTGCTCACGGCCATGGACTATTTCACAAAATGGCCCGAGGCCTATGCTCTGCCTGACCAGGAGGCAGAGACCATCGTCGACGCCCTGACAGCGGGGATGTTCAGCAGGTTTGGAGCTGCAGAGTCCATCCACAGCGACCAAGGCAGAAACTTTGAGTCCCGTGTGTTCGCCACCATGTGTGAGAGGCTGGGTATGCACAAGACCCGCACTACTCCTCTCCATCCTCAAAGTGATGGCCTTGTGGAGCGCTTCAACAAAACGCTTGGACAGCAGCTGGCCATCGTCTCTTCCAAACACCAGCGTGACTGGGACAAGCACCTGCCTATGGTCCTCATGGCATGCCGCTCCGCTGTCCAAGACTCCACCTCCTGCACGCCTGCCCTCCTCATGCTGGGAGAGAGATCCGCACCCCTGCGGAGATGGCGTTTGGTCGGCCCCTGGATAGCCCTCATGTTCCTCCGGGGCCGGAGTATGCCCGGAGACTCCAGGACCGCCTGGAGACAGCCCACACCTTCGCCAGAGAGCAGCTGGTGAATGCAGGTGTGAGGCAGAAAAGGAACTATGACGTGCACACCCGGGGAAGGCACTTTGTGGCTGGGGAGCTGGTCTGGGTCTACAGCCCCTAAGGAAAAAAGGCAGATGCCCCAAGTTGGACAGTCACTGGGTGGGACCCTGCAGTGTCCTGGAGAGGGTAGGGGAGGTTGTGTACCGGGTGCAGCTTCCTCCCAGGGGGAGAAAGGTGGCACTGCACCGGGACAGGTTAGCCCCATACAGAGGGGCCTCTTCTCCCCAAACCCCAGGAACCCCCACAATTCCCCTCTCTGGCAATGACATTCTCCAGGCACCCACCCTCAGGTGCCGCAGACAAGGCTCCAGACAGCCCACTCCCCCTGTCTCCCCCGTGTCACCGCGTGGTTCCCCAGAACCACGGACTGTATTACCCGTTCCGCTTCCTTGTCCCCCATATCCCTGCCTTCATCCCCTGGTTCCCAGAGGGGCACTCTGCGACCATCACGGCCACGCAGGCAAAGGAGACCTCCGGGTCGCTTCAGAGACTTTGTTTGTTCCCTCGGGGACGAGGGACTTTGTGGTGGGGGGCTGTGTAGCGACCCGCACAGACAGCTGTGTGTTATGTGCTAGGCTAGGAGGTGGTTGTGTTGTACTGACCAGTACCCGGTGTTCGGGGTCCGACATGTCAATCAACCTGCTATCTGCCAATCACGGGAATGCCTGGAATGTTCTGATGCCGGGCATCCTGGTGGTTGGCGGAGTGGCGTGGAGGGGGGTTGGGCATTGAAAGTTAAGACCAGGTTCAGCCTTTGTTCTCTCTCTCTTACGTCTGGGCTTCACAAGAGAAGGTCACGATTGGCTTGTGGGTTATCTGTCATCTATTTGGCGTGTGCTACGGCCCAAACAGTAGCCTGTGTAAAGTTGGTTCAATAAACCGTCAATTCGCAAACTCAAGCCTCTGTCTGGACAATTGTTCATTTATGATCTAGTCAGGTCATTACAATTGTTTTAGTTCACAATGGAGCCCCTAGTCCCACTCCTCATACCCCTGATACCTCCTTTGTCCCACCTCCCACATATGCGGTGACCTCACCCATTACAACCAGCATGTCCAGAGATAAAACCTCTCTCATCATCACCCAGTGCCTGGGCTTACCTCCGCCGTACCCGCACCCCACCATACCCCTGTCTGCGCATTATGCCCTGAATATATTCTACCATGCCCAGAAACCTGCTCCTCTTATTCTCTGTCCCCAACGCTCTAGGTGACCAGTTTTGATAGCCTTTAGCCGCACCCTCACACTACTCCTTCTCTGTTCCGCGGGTGATGTGGAGGTAAACCCAGGCCCTGCATGTCCCCAGGCACCCTCATTTGTTGACTTCTGTGATCGAAAAAGCCTTGGTTTCATGCATGTCAACATCAGAAGCCTCCTCCCTAAGTTTGTTTTACTCACTGCTTTAGCGCACTCTGCTAACCCTGATGTCCTTGCCGTGTCTGAATCCTGGCTCAGGAAGGCCACCAAAAATTCAGAGATTTCCATACCCAACTATAACATCTTCCGTCAAGATAGAACTACCAAAGGGGGCGGAGTTAGCCTGCAAAGTAATGTCATACTTTCCAGGTCCATTCCCAAACAGTTCGAACTACTAATTCTGAAAATTACTCTCTCCAGAAATAAGTCTCTCACTGTTGCCGCCTGCTACCGACCCCCCTCAGCTCCCTGCTGTGCCCTGGCACCATTTGTGAACTGATTGCCCCCCCATCTAGCTGGGATATGGGATATGCTTAACACCCCGGCAGTCCTACAATCTAAGCTAGATGCCCTCAATCTCACACAAATCATCAAGGAACCCACCAGGTACAACCCTAACTCTGTAAGCAAGGGCACCCTCATAGACGTCATCCTGACCAACTGGCCCTCCAAATACACCTCCGCTGTCTTCAACCAGGATCTCAGCGACCACTGCCTCATTGCCTGTATCCGCTACGGTGCCGCAGTCAAACGACCACCCCTCATCACTGTCAAACGCTCCCTAAAACACTTCTGTGAGCAGGCCTTTCTAATCGACCTGGCCCGGGTATCCTGGAAGGACATTGACCTCATCCCGTCAGTTGAGGATGCCTGGTCATTCTTTAAGAGTAACTTCCTCACCATTTTAGAAAAGCATGCTCCGTTCAAAAAATGCAGAACTAAGAACAGATACAGCCCTTGGTTCACTCCAGACCTGACTGCCCTCGACCAGCACAAAAACATCCTGTGGCGGACTGCAATAGCATCGAACAGTCCCCGCGATATGCAACTGTTCAGGGAAGTCAGGAACCAATACACGCAGTCAGTCAGGAAAGCTAAGGCCAGCTTCTTCAGGCAGAAGTTTGCATCCTGTAGCTCCAACTCCAAAAAGTTCTGGGACACTGTGAAGTCCATTGAGAACAAGAGCACCTCCTCCCAGCTGCCCACTGCACTGAGGCTAGGGAACACGGTCACCACCGACAAATCCATGATTATCGAAAACTTCAACAAGCATTTCTCAACGGCTGGCCATGCCTTCCGCCTGGCTACTCCTACCTCGGCCAACACCTCCAGCTCCTCGCCCAAGCCTCTCCAGGTTCTCCTTTACCCAAATCCAGATAGCAGATGTTCTGAAAGAGCTGCAAAACCTGGACCCGTATAAATCAGCTGGGCTTGACAATCTGGACCCTCTATTTCTGAAACTATCCGCCGCCATTGTCGCAACCCCTATTACCAGCCTGTTCAACCTCTCTTTCATATCGTCTGAGATCCGCAAGGATTGGAAAGCTGCCACAGTCATCCCCCTCTTCAAAGGGGGAGACACCCTGGACCCAAACTGTTACAGACCTATATCCATTCTGCCCTGCCTATCTAAGGTCTTCGAAAGCCAAGTCAACAAACAGGTCACTGACCATCTCGAATCCCACCGTACCTTCTCCGCTATGCAATCTGGTTTCCGAGCCGGTCACGGGTGCACCTCAGCCACACTCAAGGTACTAAACGACATCATAACCGCCATCGATAAAAGACAGTACTGTGCAGCCGTCTTCATCGACCTTGCCAAGGCTTTCGACTCTGTCAATCACCATATTCTTATCGGCAGACTCAGTAGCCTCGGTTTTTCGGATGACTGCCTTGCCTGGTTCACCAATTACTTTGCAGACAGAGTTCAGTGTGTCAAATCGGAGGGCATGCTGTCCGGTCCTCTGGCAGTCTCTATGGGGGTGCCACAGGGTTCAATTCTCGGGCCGACTCTTTTCTCTGTATATATCAATGATGTTGCTCTTGCTGCGGGCGATTCCCTGATCCACCTCTACGCAGACGACACCATTCTATATACTTTCGGCCCGTCATTGGACACTGTGCTATCTAACCTCCAAACGAGCTTCAATGCCATACAACACTCCTCCGTGGCCTCCAACTGCTCTTAAACGCTAGTAAAACCAAATGCATGCTTTTCAACCGATCGCTGCCTGCACCCGCATGTCCGACTAGCATCACCACACTGGATGGTTCCGACCTTGAATATGTGGACACCTATAAGTACCTAGGTGTCTGGCTAGACTGCAAACTCTCCTTCCAGACCCATATCAAACATCTCCAATCGAAAATCAAATCAAGAGTCGGCTTTCTATTCCGCAACAAAGCCTCCTTCACTCACGCTGCCAAGCTTACCCTAGTAAAACTGACTATCCTACCGATCCTCGACTTCGGCGATGTCATCTACAAAATTGCTTCCAACACTCTACTCAGCAAACTGGATGCAGTTTATCACAGTGCCATCCGTTTTGTCACTAAAGCACCTTATACTACCCACCACTGCGACTTGTATGCTCTAGTCGCCAGACCCACTGGCTCCAGGTCATCTACAAGGCCATGCTAGGTAAAGCTCCGCCTTATCTCAGTTCACTGGTCACGATGGCAACACCCATCCGTAGCACGCGCTCCAGCAGGTGTATCTCACTGATCATCCCTAAAGCCAACACCTCATTCGGCCGCCTTTCGTTCCAGTACTCTGCTGCCTGTGACTGGAACGAACTGCAAAAATCGCTGAAGTTGGAGACTTTTATCTCCCTCACCAACTTCAAACATCAGCTATCTGAGCAGCTAACCGATCGCTGCAGCTGTACATAATCTATTGGTAAATAGCCCACCCATTTTCACCTACCTCATCCCCACAGTTTTTATTTATTTACTTTTCTGTTCTTTTGCACACCAATATCTCTACCTGTACATGATCATCTGATCATTTCACTCCAGTGTTAATCTGCAATATTGTAATTATTCGCCTACCTCCTCATGCCTTTTGCACACATTGTATATAGACTCCCCTTTTTTTCTACTGTGTTATTGGCTTGTTAATTGTTTACTCCATGTGTAACTCTGTGTTGTCTGTTCACACTGCTATACTTTATCTTGGCCAGGTCGCAGTTGCAAATGAGAACTTGTTCTCAACTAGCCTACCTGGTTAAATAAAGGTGAAATAAAAAATAAATAAAAAAATCCGAACATTTAAATTTGAAGAAAATCGTTTGCTTAATATAATGGCTTTGAAATTATTTTTACTTTTACCTTTGATACTTATGTATATGTAACAGTATAACTTTAGACTGTCCCCTCGCCCATACTCGGGCGCAAACTAGGGACCCTCTGCACACATCAACAACAACAGTTACCCATCGCCCCACAAAAGCCGCAGCCCTTGCAGAGCAAGGGGAACTACCTACTTCAAGGTCTCAGAGCAAGTGACGTCACCAATTGAACCGCTGTTTCGCGCGCACCACCGCTAACGAGCTAGCTATTTCACATCCGTAACATACAGTGGCGTGCCTGGGGCCTGGGCCTTCAGTGAGGTCCTACACAGTCCCACCCGAATTAATCCACCTCTTATTACCATCATTATGATGCCATGGCTCTACACACTATACATTTAGACAGAAAATCAGTATAACCAAGCTGTGCGTCACCTTGAAATTGACATTTTTATTCAGAGAATTGCAGGGGAAGAGTACAATACAGTGCAGTTCATCTAATAGGCAAGAACATAGTCGAGTGCAACAGAGTTACATTAATATTCTTCTTCTATCCATTTCTGGTCCACAAACTTTGAGCTTTAAGTCCCCAAAAAATACACTTCCTGTTTACCCAAAAACATAACACAATCAATGAGTCTTTTCAATATTTTCCTATTTTTCTTCACCTTTTCATTGTGCAGCTCCATTGCCCTGCGCGCTTGTTCGTTGAGCTGTAGATCCACTCCGGTGTCTCCAAAAGTTTTCAAAAGCCCCATTGCTTGTAAGTGCCCAGCCGTACTTTGGTGTCTCTTTGCTGCCTTGGTTAGACAACTCAAGTTTGCAAAGCCAGTGTGGCTCCAAACACCAAATCGATCACTTGCAAATAATAGGCATTCCCAGCAGTACAGTTTGCAGTGCTTCTCCGTGCCTGTGAGCCATTAATAGCGCTCGTAGTTGGAACTTTGAAAGTGGCGAACGAACCCCTTTCCCGCCTGTGACAGGCTTTGTCGCGTCGGCGTCGGGCAACCTCTCCTTGCAATGTCTAACTTTTCTTGAAAAGTTTGTCTTGAGAATGGCGTTATAATTATATCCTCGACCAGATCGATATCTTCTCCTCCTTCCGCCATTGTGGATTGAAAAAACAGCTTAGTATTACGCAAATTAATTTGATTATCAAATTCCGTTTCCAGTGCCCATAGGACTTGCCTTTCAATATTGGTGATCCAATCAAAAGACGTGCACGCACTACTTCCTGCGAGCTGGCTCCTGTGTAACACTGCACGAACAATTAATATTTACAATCGGTATCCGTCAACTGGTAAACGACATTATGAATCTCAACAGGCTGTGGGGGCATCCACTGCCAGAGCTTCCACAGCACCAATCGCTCTTTAAACTATTTCCCGCGCCTCCCAGTAGGAGAACTACTGTACAGTTTCTTGATGTGGATGTTCCCTGAAAAATAAAAATTAATACATGACATTGGTCAGTTTCGGTGTTATGAAACTGATGGAGACTATTTGTAAAAAAATATATATATTTATTTAACTAGGCACAAAGCATATATAACAGGTTAGGATAATTAAAGTGGCAGGTTAGGATATTTAAGGTGGCTGGTTAGGTGAATAAGCATGGCAGGTGAGGAGACTGAGGTTAACATTAGGAAAAGGGTTTGCGGTCTGCAATTACACCCTTCTCGGATCAAGGGGCCAGGCTTCCAGTCGATAAGCATGCTTTCCAAGTGCTCAGAGGGCATTTTCGGTACTGCAGTTCAGATGAAGCACGGCCCACTTCCCATTGAATTCCCATAGCAAAGTAAATAAAAAATATATATAATATTTGATCAAGTTTGTAAATAAAACATCCATTGAATTACTCAAGTAATTGCCGTAGTCAGATTTGTTCCCATCACTCACAGCCAAAGATAACTATTTTAGATTCATGATGTGAGGTGGGTGAGTTTATGTCACATGCAGATGCTTAAGGGAAAACACACCTCTTGACCTGCTGTGCATAATTTAGGTTAAGGTGCAGCCTCGTCTCATAGACTAAGTGTAACATAGTAAATATAAATCAGGGACTCTCAAATCAGTATTATGTTACGTTTTTCTGGTTACAAAAGACAGATGGTTACTCAATAAATGGAATTTGTTGGTGCTGTACTGTAACAGCGATCTGAGCCAGTTGAAAGTATTGACAACAGGGATATATTGTTGGTGACTGTGTGCTCCTTCATTAGTTTTGTGTTTATTATTATTTTACTTCTGGTACCCTCCTACCTGAGAGGCATGAGGCCTGAGAGGCGTTGCACTGTTAAAATCATCCCAGTGTGGAGATGAAACACCTGTGTGTTACAAAGCCACATGCTCTGTCCTCTCTGCTCTACCTAGGTGTTTTAATGTGGGAAACACAGAGATAATACTAATACCGAGAGAACCACTGCTCTACCTAGGGTAATACTAATACAGAGATAACCACTGCTCCCCGCAGCGCCGACGCCGGCCTCGGGACGACTCTGGGGCCGAGGCGCAGGGCGATCCGGATGGAGGCGATGGAACTCTCTCAACATGGATGGATCCAGAATATCCCCCACCGGGACCCAGCACCTCTCTCCGGACCGTACCCCTCCCAGTCAACGAGGTACTGCAGGCCCCTCACCCGGCGTCTTGAGTCCAGAATAGCTCGTATCGTGTACTCCGGGGACCCCTCGATGTCCAGAGGGGGCGGAGGGACCTCCGGAACCTCACCTTCCTGCATGGGACCAGCTACCACCGGCCTGAGGAGAGACACATGAAACGAGGGGTTAATGCGATAATACGAAGGAAGTAATAATCGATAACAAACCTCGTTTATTCTCCTCAGGACTTTAAAATGGCCCTACACACTGCGGACCCAGCTTCCGGCAGGGCAAGCGGAGGGGCAGGTTTCGGGTCGAGAGCCAGACCCTGTCCCCCGGTGCAAACACGGGGCCTCACTGCGGTGACGGTCAGCGCTCTTCTTCTGCCGTCCACTCGCCTGACGTAATGACTCCTGGACGGCTCTCCAGGTCTCCTTAGAACACTGCACCCACTCCTCCACCGCAGGAGCCTCAGTCTGGCTCTGATGCCATGGTGCCAGGACCGGCTGGTACCCCAACACGCACTGAAATGGTGACATGTTGGTAGAGGAGTGGCTTAGTGAATTCTGGGCCATTTCAGCCCAGGGGATGTATCTCGCCCACTCCCCTGGCCGGTCCTGGCAATACGACCGTAGAAACCTACCCACCTCCTGGTTCACTCTCTCCACTTGCCCATTACTCTCCGGGTGATACCCTGAGGTCAGGCTGACCGAGACCCCCAGATGTTCCATAAATGCCCTCCATACTCGGGAGGGAAACTGGGGACCCCGATCAGAAACAATATCCTCGGGCACCCCGTAGTGCCGGAAGACATGGGTGAAAAGAGCCTCGGAAGTCTGCAGGGCCGTAGGGAGACCGGGCAACGGGATAAGACGGCAGGACTTAGAGAACCGATCCACAACGACCAGGATCGTCGTGAGGGGGGGAAGGTCAGTAAGAAAATCCACCGATAGATGGGTCCACGGCCGTTGTGGAACGGGGAGGGATTGTAACTTCCCTCGTGGCAGGTGCCTTGGAGCCTTACTCTGGGCGCACATCCTCACCAAGGTGGGCCACCAATACTTCCCCTAAGACCTCGCACTGTGCTTGAAATACCCGGGTGACCCGACGAGGGTAGACTATGAGCCCATCGAATCAAATAATCACGAACAGCAAGCTGCACGTACCTACGACCCTCCGGACACTGTAGAGGCGCAGGTTCCTCCCTTAGCGCCCGCTTGATGTCCGCGTCCACCTCCCATACTACTAGTGCCACCAGCTTAGCCACCAGAATGATGGGAGTAGGATCGATGGACCGGTCGCACTGTGCTTGAAATACCCGGGTGACCCGACGAGGGTAGACTATGAGCCCATCGAATCATAGAGGCGGGACAGCGCGTCGGCCTTAGTGTTGAGGGAACCTGGTAGATACGAAATCTGGTGAAATACATGGCCCACCTTGCCTGACGAGGATTCAGTCTCCTAGCTGATCGGATATACTCCAGGTTACGGTGGTCAGTCCAGATGAGGAAAGGGTGCTTAGCCCCTCAAGCCAGTGTCTCCACACCTTCAGGGCCTTAACCATAGCCAACAACTCCCTGTCCCCACATCATAATTCCTCTCCGCTGGCCCGAGCTTCTTCGGGAAAAAAAGCACAGGGGCGGAGCTCGGTGGCGTACCCGAGCGCTGTGAGAGCACCGCTCCAACCCCAGCCTCGGATGCGTCCACCTCTACTATGAACGCCAAAGAAGGGTCTGGATGCGCCAACACCGGCGCCTCAGTGAACAGCGCCTTCAACCTACGGAAAGCTCCGTCCGCCTCTGCTGACCACTGCAAACGCACCGGCACCCCCTTCAGCAGTGAGGTAATAGGAGCTGCTACCTGACCAAAACCCGGACAAACCTCCGGTAGTAATCGGCAAACCCTAAGAACCGCTGCACCTCCGTTACCGTGGTCGGAGTCGGCCAATTACGCACGGCCTTGACGCGGTCACCCTCCATTACCACCCCCGAGCTGGAAATACAATAACCCAGGAAGGAAACGGCTCATTTGGAAAACTCACATTTCTCCGCCTTCACGTACAGGTCATGCTCCAGCAGTCGCCCAAGAACCTTGCGCACCAGAGACACATGCGCGGTGCGTGTAGCGGAGTAGATCAAAATATCGTCAATATACACCACCACACCCTGTCCGTGCAGGTCTCTGAGAATCTCGTCAACGAAGGATTGACAGATAGCTGGAGCATTCTTTAACCCGTACGGCATGACGAGGTACTCATAATGGCCAGATGTGGTACTAAACGCGGTTTTCCAAAATAGTACCCTTAGGTAAAATACCAGGACAGCGAGAAAACCCAACAAAACACTAACACCTCTCACAAATACAGAAGAACAAGCCCGCACAAACAGAAGTGGGCTAAACGAACTTAAATAACCCCACCCTAACAACCAAACAATGAACAGGTGAAACCAATTAGACAAAACCAAACGAACACGGGACAAAGGATCGGTGGCAGCTAGTAGACCAGCGACGACAACCGCCACCCGAACAAGAAGGGGAGCCACCTTCGGTAATATTCGTGACACAGACCCTTTCCTCTGAGACTCAAAATTCAGCTCAAGTGCATCCTGTTTCCATTGATCATCCTTGAGATGTTTCTACAACTTGATTGGAGTCCACCTGTGGCAAATTCAAATGTATGGACATGATTGGAAAAGGATCACACGTGTCTTTTTAAGGTCCCACAGTTGACAGTGCAAGTCAGAGCAAAAACCAAGCAATGAGGTCGAAGAAATTTTCAGTCGAGCTCCGAGACAGATTTGTGGTGAGGCACAGATCTGGGGAAGAGTACCAAAACATTTCTCAATTCTCTGTTGGCTGGGCTCCCCGCTTGTGCCTTCAAACTCAACAACTTACCACTGCTTCACCTGGCTATCAGCGGAGCCTTGTCTGGCAACGAAACACTTCATTCAGCCTCATTTACTGCCTTTTAAAATAACATGGCTGATTTACTTAAACAATTGTGGTTTCTACTGACAATTGAGATGTACAAACTATGGCATAAGGGGACGATAAGAGGCAATCCGTAATTTTGATTAAGACATTAATGAGCGAGCTAGGATGGACGTAGTCAATGTAACTATTTGTTCAGCACTTTGGAAATGTACAGCAACATAATTCAGAACATGGGCCGTTCTTAGTGTTCTCCCTGTACGCCAAGTCAGAACCGTAGGATAAATAAAGGGGCATACATGCAGACAATGATTACATTTCTCAAAAACAGGTTATAGGCTACATGTGAACCACCAAGTCAGAACAGTAGGCAAAATTAAGATGTGAAACTAAATACAATTATTAGGGTGAGGCACATGGGCTACTAACATCTTACTACACAACATACACTTAGTATTACTTTCTTAGCTACAGAATACACATCTCCATGGCATATTACATAATTTATGCAGCAGCATACAAGACATTTTTGGACTCACCTTGTTGTGCTGTGCTCACTTGAACAGGAAGGTGACGCGGCAGTAATTTGTGGGCACATTTTATCTAAAATTTCTCATGATTTCTCTTCATAAGACAAAGAATAAAAAGGATTTGCCAGTAGACTGTCGACTTGATTCATGATGATGACTGCTTGCTCAGATGTTGAAAGTATGATGCTGACATGATCAGTCCAATCAAAGCGACTGTAGATATCACATGATTTGAAGTTATTCTATCTGTGGACCTTAAGCCTTCTTGGATGGGCACTTCTAATGTAACTCTATGGCAGCACCCAAGGGGCTTGAATTTTCAATTTCTACCCTTAGACTTGGCAGTGACGTATTGTCCCCATAAATGACAGAACACTGAGCCGATCACGGCGCAAAGCTCACTATTTTCTGTGGGCTTGCCCCACCTCCACAGAAGGCTGAAGACCTGCATTTTGGAGCTGCCTTACTCAAGAAAACAAAAAAAGAGTCCATGTTTGTATGCAGCTTTATTAATAACTCAATATGTTTTTTTTTACATTGTTTGCAAACAAATAATTTATTTCACACTGTTTTATTGCTAAAACTGTGGGGCTCAAAACAGGTGGCTCACCTGCCTTGAATGATGGGTCTCCACTGAACTTATCTAGAACACTGCAGTCCGTCTGGGTGTTTAACCTTCCCAATATCCCTCAGGTCACCCTGCTCCTCCGTACATTCCACTGGCTTCCAGTCGAAGCTCACATCCACTACAAGACAATGGTGCTTAATTACGGTGCAGCAAGAGGAACTGCCCCATCTCTACTTTTCAGGCTCAAACCCTGTATCCCAACCCGAGCACACAGTACTGCCACATCTGGTCTCATGGCCGTCCCACTGCTACAGGATGTCAAGCTCCCTCTCAGCCCAGTCAAAGCACTTCTCTGTCCTGGTACCCCAATGGTGGCACCAGCTTCCTTCTGATGCAAGGACAGCAGAGTCCCTGCCCATCTGCCCCAAAAGGTCTGAAACCCTAAGTCTTTTTTTTAAATGTATTTTTTTACCTTTATTTAACCAGGCAAGTCAGTTAAGAACAAATTCTTATTTTCAATGACGGCCTGGGAACAGTGGGTTAACTGCCTGTTCAGGGGCAGAACGACAGATTTGTACCTTGTCAGCTCGGGGGTTTGAACTCGCAACCTTCCTCTAACCACTAGGCTACCCTGCCACCCCTAAAGAGTATCTCCCCAAATAATACTACTACTAATAATAATACTTCAATAATAATAATAATAATAATAATAATAGTGACACTGGCTAATTGAGGAGAAATGTATTTACTGTAGGCCGTCTATATGAAGAACTGAATACAACCATAAGAACCATTCATACTGTCAGATCCAATATGAAGAACTGAATACAACCATAAGAACCATTCATACTGTCAGATCTCAGAGAAGAAGAGGTTGACCAGTACATATTGATGTAACTTTATTTTTCATTGGCAGATCAATAAAGTTTGCTTTAAGTTATCCAAACACATTCATGATCAGTAACTAAAATAATTAATCCAGTTTTAAAGACAATTAATAAACACATGGATTAATTTCATAAACTGTGTATCATTAAATAAAGTTCTAAAATAATCCCCCCAAACTAGTGGTGAAAAGTGATCATCACACCATCTCTATCTGATACATGTTAGGGGCGGAAGGTAGACTTGTGGTTAGAGCGTTGGGCCAGTAACCAAAAGGTCCACGAGCTGACAAGGTAAAACTCTGTTGTTCTGCCTCTGAACAACGCAGTTAACCCACTGTTCCTAGGCCATCATTGTAAATAAGAATTTGTTCTTAATTAACAGACTTGCCTAGTTAAATAAAGGTTCAAAAAATGTTTGTTTTTTAAAGAAGTGTCTACTAGCTCATTCCCACAGAATAATGCAGAGGGACAACTTGGTCTCAGAGCAAAATGTATTATGTATTACAAAAACATCCGTGCCACTCCATTTAGTATGTTAGGTTACATTACATTACCAATATAAACTGAACTAAAATATAAAGTAAACATGTAAAGTGTTTCACGAGCTGAAATAAAACATTCCAGCAATGTTCCATGTGCAGAAAATGCTAATTTCTCTCAAATGTTGTGACCAACTTTGTTACTATCCCTGTTTGTGAGCATTTCAGCCTTTGTCAAGATAATCCATCCACCTGACAGGTGTGGCATATCAAGATGTTGATAAAACAGCATTATCATTACACAAGTGCACCTTGTGCTGGGGGACAATAAAAGGCCCCACAACACAATGTCACATATATCTCAAGTTCAGGGAATGTGCAATTGCATGATGACTGCAGGAGAGAATTCAATATGTATATCTCTACCATAAGCCACCTCTAACGTCCTTTTAGAGAATTTGGCAGTACATCCAACCGGCCTCACAACTGCAGATCACATGTAACCACGGCAGCCCAGGACCTCTTCACCTGCAGGATTGTCTGGGAGGGGGCTGAGTAGTATTTCTGTCTGTAATCAAGACCTTTTGTGGGGAAAAACTCATGCCGATTGAATGGGCCTTTGAATGGGCCTGGCTCCCAAGTGGGCCTATGCCCTTCCCAAGTCCCACCCATGGTGGAGCCCCTGCCCAGTCATGTGAAATCCATAGATTATGGCCTCTTATTTAAAATGACTGATTTCCTTATACAAACTATAAATCTTTGAAATTGTTGTGTTTAAATTGTTCAGTATAATACGACTTCAAGGATGTATCGTATGTTACGAATGACAATTCTTACGTTATTTTACGCATTGCTATTCATACAATATGTTACGAACTTGTAATATGTATGATATGCTAACATACTAAGTAATAGCTAAAAAGTAGTAAGTAGTTGCAAAGTTGCTGATTAGCTAAAATGCTACAGTCCTCCTTGATGAGATTCTAAACACAGCAGCCTTTGGCTAGAAGTTTGAGTTACACGCCCACCCTTCCACAGAACAGGAGTAAGGCTTCTCTCCTGTGTGACTACATTGGTGTGTTTAGTTGCTATGGTGAGAGAAACTCACCCAAAAGTCAGAGCAGACGTAAGCAGGCTTCTCTCATGCGTGTGTTCTCTGATGAACTATCAGCTCGGTTGCTGTTTTGAAGTATTTTACACAAACAGAGCAGGAGTATGGCTTCTCTCCTTTATGTATATGTTGGTGTGTGTTTAAGGTATTCAGTCGAGAGAAACTCACCCCACAGTCAGAACAGGAGTAAGGCTTTTCTCCTGTACGTGTTCTCCGATGAACTTTTAGCTTAGTTGATGTTGTGAAGCATTTACACAGTCAGAGCAGTAATAAGGCTTCTCTCCTGTGTCTGTCCTCTGATGAACTGTTAGCACAGTTGATGTTTTGAAGCATTTTCCACAGTCAGAGCAGGAGTAATGCTTCTCCCCTGTATGTATACGTTCATGTGATTTTAAGTTGGAAAGTTGCGAGAAACTAGTTCCACAGTCAGAGCAGACGTAAGCAGGCTTCTCTCCTGTGTGTGTTCTCTGGTGAACTTTTAGCTCAGTTGATGTTTTAAAACATTTTCCACAGTCAGAGCAGGAATAAGGCTTCTCTCCTGTGTGTATACGTTGGTGTGTTTTTAAGGTGCCCAGCTGAGAGAAACTCGCCCCACAGTCAGAGCAGAAGAAAGGCTTCTCTCCTGTATGTATACGTTCATGTGATTGTAAATGGGAAAGTTGAGAGAAACTCGCCCCACAGTCAGAGCAGAAGAAAGGCTTCTCTCCTGTATGTATACGTTCATGTGATTGTAAATGGGAAAGTTGAGAGAAACTCGCCCCACAGTCAGAGCAGAAGAAAGGCTTCTCTCCTGTGTGTGTTCTCTGATGAACTTTTAGCCCATTTGATTTTTTAAAACATTTTCCACAGACAGAGCAGGAGTATGGCTTCTCCCCTGTATGTACACGTTCATGTGATTTTAAGTGGGAAAGCTGAGAGAAAATAGTTCCACAGTCAGGGCAGAAGAAAGGCTTCTCTCCTGTGTGTGTTCTCTGGTGAACTTTTAGCTCAGTTGATGTTTTAAAACATTTTCCACAGTCAGAGCAGGAATAAGGCTTCTCTCCTGTGTGTATACGTTGGTGTGTTTTTAAGGTGGCCAGTCTGATGTTGTGAAACTTTTCCACAGTCAGAGCAGGAATAAGGCTTCTCTCCTGTGTGTGTTCGCTGATGAACTTTTAGCTCATTTGATGTTTTAAAATGTTTTCCACAGTCAGAGCAGGAATAAGGCTTCTCTCCTGTGTGTATTCTCTGATGAACTTTTATATCATATAATGTTCGAAAACATTTTCCACAGTCAGAGCAGGAATAAGGCTTCGCTCCTGTGTGTATACGTTGGTGTGTTTTTAAGGTGTCCAGCTGAGAGAAACTCGCTCCACAGTCAGAGCAGAAGAAAGGCTTCTCTCCTGTGTGTGTTCTCTGGTGAACTTTTAGCTCTTTTGATGTTTTAAAACGTTTTCCACAGTCAGAGCAGGAATAAGGCTTCTCTCCTGTGTGTGTTCTCTGATGAACTTTTAGATAAGTTGATGTTTTGAAGCATTTTCCACAGTCAGAGCAGAAGAAAGGCTTCTCTCCAGTGTGTGTTCTCTGATGAACTTTTAGCTCATATAATGTTAGCAAACATTTTCCACAGTCAGAGCAGGAATAAGGCTTCGCTCCTGTGTGTATACGTTGGTGTGTTTTTAAGTTGCCCAGCTGAGAGAAACTCGCCCCACAGTCAGAGCAGACGTAAGGCTTCTCTCCTGTGTGTGATCTCTGATGAACCTTTAGCTCATTTGATGTTTTAAAACGTTTTCCACAGTCAGAGCAGGAATAAGGCATCTCTCCTGTGTGTGTTCTCTGGTGAAGTTTTATGACCTAATGTTTTAAAACATTTTCCACAGTCAGAGCAGGAGTAAGGCTTCTCTCCTGTGTGTATTTTTAGGTGTATTTTTAGCTTTGATAGAAATGGGAAAATCTCTTCACAATGTGGGCAGTGATGAGACCTCTTAGCTCTCTGATCTTCCTGCTGTTGCTCTCTGGATGTGGAGAATGTCTCAACATGGTATCCTGTGTGAACATCAGAAAAAACAGTCAGTTGGTGTGATATACATGTTAATCAAATGTATTTTATGAAGCACTTTTTACATCAGTAGTTGTCACAAAGTGCTTAACCTGTCTGGTTCAAATCCCATAATTAAAATTATTTTACACCATTTTAAAGATAAACTTCTTGTAAATCCAGCCACAGTGTTCGATTTCAAATAGGCTTTACGGCGAAAGCACACCAAACGATTATGTTAGGTCAGCACCTAGTCACAGAAAACCATACAGTCATTTTCCAGCCAAGGAGAGGTCTCATAAAAGTCAGAAATAGCAATTAAATTAATCACTAACCTTTGATGATCTTCATCAGATGGCACTCACAGGACTTCATGTTACACAATAAATGTGTGTTTTGTTCGATAAAGTTAATCTTTATGTCCAAAAACCCCATTTGAAATTGGTGTGTTGTGTTCAGAAATGCATGGTCTCAAACAAACATCCGATGAAAGTAAAGAGAGCCATCAGAAATACTCATCATAAACATTGATAAAAGATACAAGTGGTAAACATACGAATACAGATAAACTTCCCCTTAATGCAAACGCTGTGTCAGATTTCAAAAAGGCTTTACGGAGAAAGCACACTTTGAGATTATGTTAGGTCAGCGACTAGACACAGAAACCCATACAGCCATTTTCCAACCAAGGAGAGCTTCACAAAAGTCAGAAATAGCAATTAATTAATCACTTACCTTTGATGATCTTCATCTGGTGGCACTCCCAGGTCTCCATGTTAGACAACAAATGTTTGTTTTCTTCGATAAAGTTCATCTTTATGTCCAAATACCTCCGTTTTGTTGGTGCGTTTAGTTCAGAAATCCAAAAGGCACAATAAGCACTCTTGAAAAGTCAAAAACACAATAAAAGATGGTAGAAACATGTCAAACGATGTTTAAAATTAATCTTCAGGTTGCTTTTGTCATAAATAATCAATAATATTTCAACCAGACAAAAGCTTTGTCAATGGAAAAAGGTAAACAAGAAATGCGCGCTCCCGATCATGTGTCTGGCTCATATGGATGGACATTTCCACTGTCCTCTCATTGAAAGCGGTGTATCTCCCTCATTTTTCAGAGTAAAAGCCTGAAACAATGCCTAAAGACTGGTCACATGTTGAGGAAGCCATAGAGATCTCAAACAATGCCAGGACTGGTCACATCTTGAAAGACAGATTTTCACTGGGTCCTCCAGAGATGTTTGATCGGGTTCAAGTGGAAAAACAGCTTTCAAAATAATGACATTCCGAAACGTTGAATTTTCCCAAGTTGTCTTGGCCAAAGAGTTCAATCTGGTTTTAGACCAGATAATCTTGTTTCTCATGGTCAGAGTCCTTTAGGTGCCTTTGGCAAACTCCAAGCGGACTGTCATGTGCCTTTTACTGATGAGTGGCTTCTGTCTGGGCACTCTACCATAAAGGCCTGATTAGTGGATTGCTGCAGAGATGGTTGTCCTTCTGGAAGATCCATAGAGGAACTCTTAGCTCTGTCAGAGTGACCATCCTGTTCTTGGCCACCTCCCGAACAAGGCCCTTCTCCCTCGATTGCTCAGAATTTGCGGGTGGCCAGCTCTAGAAAAGAGTCTTGGTGGTTCCAAACTCTTCCATTGAAGAATGATGGAGGCCTCTGTGTTCTTGGGGACATTAAATGCAGCAGAAACCAAACAGGGTATCGGTCCCCAGATCTGTGCCGACATAATCCTGTCTGGATGAGCTCTCCAGACAAATCCACTAGATGTCACCTCATAGAAACTTGGTTTTACTCTGACATGCACTGTCAACTGAGGGACCTGACATAGACAGGTGTGTGCCTGTCCAAATCATGTCCAATCAATTGAATTTACCACAGAGTGGACTCCAATCAATGCTTTTCTTAGAAACATCTCAAGGATAATCTTATAGCAATGATTGAAAACTTAAAAACATAAATAAAATTGTATTTTTTTTTTTTTTAAATCATTTGCAAGTTTCTGAAAACCTGTTTTCGCTTTGGAAAAATGGGGTGTGTGTTTTTGACTTGGAAAAACATGACCTAATCAATCTTAGAATATGTTGTACCAAAATGGGAAAAATGGGAACTTTTTAAATCGGAGGGCACTGGGTAGACCCCTTAAGTGATTTTCCCCATTTTTGAATTGAGATTGCATCCTGTTTTTCCATTGATCAACATTTTTTCCACGTTTTGTTATGTTACAGCCTTATTCTAAAATTTAAAAAATATATATCCTCAGCAATCTACACACCCTCATAATGACAAAGCTAAAACAGGTTTAGAGATTTTTGCAAATGTTTTAAAAAAACACAAAAAAAAACAGAAGAACAAGACAGACTCAAAATTGAGTTCAGATGCATCCTTTTTCCATTGATCATCTTTGAGATGTTTCTACAACTTGATCTATACAACATATGAAATATCCACTACTGTTCAAAAGTTTGGGGTCACGTAGAAATGTCCTTGTTTTGAAAAAAAAGCACATTGATTGTCCATTAAAATAACATCAAATTGATCAGAAATACAGTGAAGACATTGTTATTGTTGTAAATGACTATTGTAGCTGGAAACTGCAGATATTTTATGGAATATCTACATGAGGCGAACAGATGGCCCATTATCAGCAACCATCACTCCTGTGATCCAATGGCATGTTGTGTTAGCTAATCCAAGTTGATCATTTTAAAAGGCTAATACAACAAAACAACCCCTGTTTTCTTACGAGATTTTTAGATGGTTTTTTATCATTAGATAACCCTTTTGAGGGCCTCCCGGGTGGCGCAGTGGTTAAGGGCGCTGATTAAAACAGCGCCAGCTGTGCCAAAATAATTTTCGCGCACCAGGCTCTTTGCGTGACCAAACAGTAATCCGGGGGAGGTCTGTGGGGCATATTCCCATGAAATTGATTAGATCGTCCGGTTTGGGAGGGTTGCGGTAGGGATATTTTCATGGCACCAGTGACTCCTATGGCGGGCCGGGCGCAGTATTGACAATGATGATGCCAGGTGCACAGTGTTTGAAATGAGTATGCCTAACTTGGTGATTGAGGGTATTAAACATTTTCAACAGTCTTAAGACAATGTGTGGGCAAAGGCAGGCGTGACAAGTTTTTAAATGTTTTGCTTCGCTGTGAAGTCTTGAGTTGTTCAGGGATGTGTGATGTCAGAATTACAGAATTCAACCTAGCAATTGACTGGTCATAACTTATGGAGGTCTAATATATGAAGATAACTTATAGGTAGAACCAGCTCTTACCGTGACTAACAGTTGTCCTAATCTTCTCCTCCTCTTCTTCATCTTTAATGTTGACATTCAGCTCCAGTGTTTGACTGCAGTCTTCCAGCTTCACTGATGCCATCTCTGAATCCTGCAGAGCAAACTGGGCTCCACTGTCACAATCAGGACCCAGTGACTGTAGGTTTCTACTCAGTGTGGAAGGAGGCAGGCTGAGTTTGTCCTCACTGTTGATGTTACTGGCCTCAGACTTAATCTGAGTCGGTCTGTAGTAATAAAGACAAACGGACACAAAAGTTATTTTCTTGACAGTTCTGGCACTTTATTCTGTAAAAATATTTTCTTGTTTTTCTTGTTCAATTATCTAATTTCAGTAGATCAGGTAGCTAATCCTTGACAAAACATTCATTCACGTTAGACACAAAGTACACATTTTAAATATCACAACATAAGTGCACTTAATCTATAGTAGATTTCCTAAATTCACATAAATGCATAAATGACTCATAAACCATTCAGTACAAGATCGCAGTATGTTTCAGGCAGCACTATGTACTATTTTATGAATAACCTTGTCTTCACTATATTATTTCACTCACAAAAACCAATTGTATTTCCCATTCACACCATACTCAGAATTATCAGGGGTCGTACAGTGGCAAGTAAAATTCAAGGACTTTCAAGCACTAATATTTATTTACTTGAAGCCCCGTGTGAAAACCTTGAATTATAGATAAATATAGAAACAACTGAATGTGTCTGAATATTAGTACACATGTAAAGAACTGATAATCATTATATTCAGCTTCAAAACTGTAGAGCAACTGAAATGTTCTCTCTCTGATCAGGCACTACCTGCACTGAAGTCCGTTGATGCAGACCTCCTATGGTATCATGGAGGTCCACAAACAAACCTTTAAGGTCCATGTCTGTCTAATTCAGTACTAAGAAAATAAAGCAAGAAATCCCTATTAACTTCTACCACACCCTCCCCTTCCCCAAAACCCTCCACACCCCCAATAAACTATATCAATAGATCCCTTTCTGTGTTTGCAAACATTGGGGTCTTTATCATGCTGAGACAATCCACCCCCAGAGTACCCAGCTTATCAAAAACCATACCGACAGTAACATCTGTTACCCCCAACAACTCTGCTGCAGTTTACAAGAAAACTTTAAACCTGGTATTTCTGCTTTACACAATCCAAGTTGTTGATAAGCTTACATATGAATGCTATGAAGTAAATTGTATTCACTATTACAGAATCCTTTGCCACAGCATATTTATGGGCACAAGATTTCTGAATAGGCCTCTAAATCATGTCAGGACTAGTAGAAAGACCAGTTCTGACAGTAGGTCCTCTTACTACAGGACCAGCCATGGAAGCTCCATCAGTCTGACAGTAGGTCCTCTTATTACGGGACCAGCCATGGAAGATCCATCAGTCTGACAGTAGGTCCTCTTACAACGGGACCAGTCATGGAAGCTCCATCAGTCTGACAGTAGGTCCTCTTACTACGGGACCAGCCATGGAAGCTCCATCAGTCTGACAGTAGGTCCTCTTACTACGGGACCAGCCATGGAAGCTCCATCAGTATGACAGTAGGTCCTCTTACTACGGGACCAGCCATGGAATCTCCATCAGTCTGCAATGTAGTTCCACCAGTCTGTCTTACAGCCTCTGCATATGATAGATCATGACAGATTCTATATCTCTGAGCATCTCTCTGCACCTGGCATCCACCAAATGCTGCTCTTTGTCCTCCACACAAATGCAACACTTAACTGTCACATTGCTCCAACATTCACTGTAATTATGTTCCCCACAACACTTGGCACATCTTTTCACTCAACAGCTACATGTCCCATTCTTTGGCATGATGTAAGAAGGGCTTTATAAATACATTTGATTGGTTGAATGAGGAGGCTGGGTCAAAATCTCTGACATTGAAGCTAAGGAATCCTATTCTGTACTTTTCCAGACAAAACCTTCTAACACCTCAACAGCACTGATAAGCTTCAACCACTCTGTCTCCCTTCACATGTTCTTTAACAATATCATCCATGGACATAGATATTGGGACCTCAGAGATTATTACTCCCTTCAATGTAGCATCAGCTCCAGGGTCATGGCTTCTGAGCTTCGTCCCATTATGATTTTCCATTTGAAGAATCTTCCCTTGCTGAACCTGACCAGCACAAGATATTAACAATCTACCATTTATTTTTTATTTCACCTTTATTTAACCAGGTAGGCTAGTTCAGAACAAGTTCTCATTTACATGGATGCAGCCTAGTTTAACTTCAACTCTTTTTTATGGCCTTGGTTAATCAGATAGGGCCTCATTTACACCCTGTGGTCTCCTCAAACACCATCCCAACTTTCCACTCGGACACATTATTACTCTTGTTCACTACCGTGGGCCTCTAGTTACTATACTACATGCACCCCTGCTTCCAGTATCATTATCTCTGTTGTTCCTATGTCTTTCCACTACAGACCATTCAAATACTAGGCCCTCATCCTCCCACTCCATGTCATCAGAACTGTCCCCACATTGATCGCATTCCAGCACAGCTGTTGCTTCTCAAACTCTCAATTTCCATTGTTTCAGGGGTGTCAAACTCATTCCATTGAGGGCCGAGTCTCCGCGTGTTTTATTTGTTTCCTTTCAATTAAAACATAGACAATCAGATGAGGGGAGTTCCTCACTAATTAGTGATGTTAATTCATTAATCAAGTACAAGGGTGGAGCGAAAACCCGCAGACACTTGGTCATCCATGGAATGAGTTTGACACGTGCTCCGATTCATCCGCATTAATCGACGCCATTCCATGCAGTTGTGTAAGGGACTGCTAATTCCTATGTAGGTGACATTACATTACTATTAATTCCTATGTAGGTGACATTACATTGCTATAGCTGAGACAACGTATTTTCATAGTAAAACATGTTGGGCCCCATACAGGATATCTCTCACACACACACACTCACTTGAATCATCCACAACACTGTCACAACAGGATACTCCTAGCCACAGGTGCTAGCCGTCAGTTCGGCCACAACTCCCCAGAAGATAGGGACGCACACACATTACACACTGACTCTCGAGGACAAGATAGGGACGCACACACATTACACACGGACTCTCGAGGACAGGACAGGGACGCATACGCTCTTACACACTGACCCCAAAAGACAGGGACGACGCACATACAGTACACACATAGCTGCCGAGGACACCCAGATAAGACACCCACAGATTGTCAGAAAGCCTAGACTTAGAGACAAACTAGCACACACACACATAATCTCCCTCCCAGCCGAACATTGTGTGACTGAAGATAGCGCACACACCAGATCTCCTTTTCAGCTGAACATGGTGTGACGACCAAGAACAGGCATGGCAGGATTCTACGATGACGGACAGACAACTGAGCCAATGCCGGATGACTACACCCCAGCCTGATCCAATCCGAAGATCCGATCTCCTAGAAATCAACCTACTTTCTGTTCTGTATATGAAGCTTGTACTCACTGTTAGCAGGGTTCTTTCTGCTAGTCTCTGATGAGCTAACAGAGGGGCCCGTATATACGCTGTACCAGATATCTTCACTCTGAATAAACCTGTCGCTTGTCGTACAATCTACCACCTTGTCTGCATCGATCCTTGACCGACTCACCCTTTATCATATCACATTATCAACAGTTGGCATCTCTCTCCAAATGGTGAAGGATAACTTCAGCTAGCTTCTCTCTATTTTGACACTTCATCACACAGCCTCATGTCGCCATTTCCCCACGAGCAAACTCCTAGGAAGACGACCAAAACCGTTGAAGCCG
>NW_027038997.1:0-43882 GCF_034236695.1 Oncorhynchus nerka
TACTGCCCAGTCCCTACATACAGTCCCATTCCCTACATACAGCCCAGTCCCCTACATACAGCCCAGTCCCCTACATACAGCCCAGTCCCCTACACACAGCCCAGTCCCTACATACAGCCTAGTCCCTACATACAGCCCAGTCCCCTACATACAGCCCAGTCCCTACATACAGCCCAGTCCCTACATGCAGCCCAGTCCCCTACATACAGCCCAGTCCCTACATACAACCCAGTCCCTACATACAGCCCAGTCCCTACATACAGCCTCAGTCCCTACATACAGCCCAGTCCCTACATACAGCCCAGTCCCTACATACAGCCCAGTCCTACATACAGCCCAGTCCCTACATACAGCCCAGTCCCTACATACTAGCCCAGTCCCTACATACAGCCCAGTCCCTATATACAGCCCAGTCCTACATACAGCCCAGTCCCTACATGCAGCCCAGTCCTATATACAGCCCAGTCCCTACATACAGCCCAGTCCCTACATACAGCCCAGTCCCTACATACAGCCCAGTCCCTACATACAGCCCAGTCCCTACATACAGCCCAGTCCCTACATACAGCCCAGTCCCTACATACAGCCCAGTCCCTACATACAGCCCAGTCCCTACATACAGCCCAGTCCCTACATACAGCCCAGTCCCTACATACAGCCCAGTCCTCTACATACAGCCCAGTCCCCATACAGCCCAGTCCCTACACACAGCCCAGTCCCTGTATACAGCCCAGTCCCTATATGCAGCCCAGTCCCCTACATACAGCCCCAGTCCCTACATACAGCCCAGTCGCCTACATACAGCTCAGTCCCTACATACATCCCAGTCCCCTACATACAGCCCAGTCCCTACATACAGCCCAGTCCCTACATACAGCCCAGTCCCTACATACAGCCCAGTCCCTACATGCAGCCCAGTCCCTACATACAGCCCAGTCCCTACATACAGCCCAGTCCCTACATACAGCCCAGTCCCTACATACAGCCCAGTCCCTACATACAGCCCAGTCCCTACATACAGCCCAGTCCCTACATACAGCCCAGTCCCTACATACAGCATAGTCCCTACATACAGCCCAGTCCCTACATCCAGCCCAGTCCCTACATCCAGCCCAGTCCCTACATACAGCCCAGTCCCTACATACAGCCCAGTCCCTACATTCAGCCCAGTCGCCTACATACAGCTCACTCCCTACATACAGCCCAGTCCCTACATACAGCCCAGTCCCCTACATACATCCCAGTCCCTACATACATCCCAGTCCCCTACATACAGCCCAGTCCCTACATACAGCCCAGTCCCTACATACAGCCCAGTCCCTACATACAGCCCAGTCCCTACATGCAGCCCAGTCCCTACATACAGCCCAGTCCCTACATACAGCCCAGTCCCTACATACAGCCTAGTCCCTACATACAGCCCAGTCCCTTCATCCAGCCCAGTCCCTACATCCAGCCCAGTCCCTACATACAGCCCATTCCCTACATACAGCCCAGTCCCTACATGCAGCCCAGTCCCTACATACAGCCCAGTCCCTACATGCAGCCCAGTCCCTACATACAGCCCAGTCCTATATACAGCCCAGTCCCTACATACAGCCCAGTCCCTACATACAGCTCAGTCCCTACATACAGCCCAGTCCCTACATACAGCCCAGTCCCTACATACAGCCCAGTCCCCTACATACATCCCAGTCCCTGCATACAGCCCAGTCCCTACATACAGCCCAGTCCCTACATACAGCCCAGTCCCTACATACAGCTCAGTCCCTACATACAGCCCAGTCCCTACATACAGCCCAGTCCCTACATACAGCCCAGTCTCTACATACAGCCCAGTCCCTACATGCAGCCCAGTCCCTACATACAGCCCAGTCCCTGCATACAGCCCAGTCCCTATATACAGCCCAGTCCCTACATGCCAGCCCAGTCCCTACATACAGCCCAGTCGCCTACATACAGCTCAGTCCCTACATACATCCCAGTCCCTACATACAGCCCAGTCCCTACATACAGCCCAGTCCCTACATACAGCCCAGTCCCTACATGCAGCCCAGTCCCTACATACAGCCCAGTCCCTACATACAGCCCAGTCCCTACATACAGCCCAGTCCCTACATACAGCCCAGTCCCTACATACAGCCCAGTCCCTACATACAGGCCAGTCGCCTACATACAGCTCACTCACTACATACAGCCCAGTCCCTACATACAGCCCAGTCCCCTACATACATCCCAGTCCCCTACATACATCCCAGTCCCTACATACAGCCCAGTCCCTACATACAGCCCAGTCCCTACATACAGCTCAGTCCCTACATACAGCTCAGTCCCTACATACAGCCCAGTCCCTACATACAGCCCAGTCCCTACATACAGCCCAGTCCCTACATACAGCCCAGTCCCTACATACAGCCCAGTCCCTACATAAAGCCCAGTCGCCTACATACAGCTCAGTCCCTACATACAGCCCAGTCCCTACATACAGCCCAGTCGCTACATACAGCCCAGTCCCTACATACAGCCCAGTCCCTACATACAGCTCCAGTCCCTACATACAGCCCAGTCCCTACATACAGCCCAGTCCCTACATACAGCCCAGTCTCTACATACAGCCCAGTCCCTACATACAGCCCAGTCCCTACATGCAGCCCAGTCCCTGTATACAGCCCAGTCCCTACATACAGCCCAGTCCCCTACATACAGCCCAGTCCCTACATACAGCCCAGTCGCCTACATACAGCTCAGTCCCTACATACATCCCAGTCCCTACATACAGCCCAGTCCCTACATACAGCCCAGTCCCTACATACAGCCCAGTCCCTACATACAGCCCAGTCCCTACATGCAGCCCAGTCCCTACATACAGCCCAGTCCCTACATACAGCCCAGTCCCTACATACAGCCCAGTCCCTACATACAGCCCAGTCCCTACATACAGCCCAGTCCCTACATACAGCCCAGTCCCTACATACAGCCCAGTCCCTACATACAGCCCAGTCCCTACATGCAGCCCAGTCCCTACATCCAGCCCAGTCCCTACATCCAGCCCAGTCCCTACATGCAGCCCAGTCCCTACATACAGCCCAGTCCCTACATTCAGGCCAGTCGCCTACATACAGCTCAGTCCCTACATACAGCCCAGTCCCTACATACAGCCCAGTCCCCTACATACATCCCAGTCCCTACATACATCCCAGTCCCTACATACAGCCCAGTCCCTACATACAGCCCAGTCCCTACATACAGCCCAGTCCCTACATACAGCTCCAGTCCCTACATACAGCCCAGTCCCTACATACAGCCCAGTCCCTACATACAGCTCAGTCCCTACATACAGCCCAGTCCCTACATACAGCCCAGTCCCTACATGCAGCCCAGTCCCTACATACAGCCCAGTCCCTACATACAGCCCAGTCCCTACATACAGCCCAGTCCCTACATACAGCCCAGTCCCTACATACAGCCCAGTCCCTACATACAGCCCAGTCCCTACATGCAGCCCAGTCCCCTACATACATCCCAGTCCCTGCATACAGCCCAGTCCCTACATACAGCCCAGTCCCTACATAGCCCAGTCCCCTACGTACAGCCCAGTCCCTACATACAGCCCAGTCCCTACATACAGCCCAGTCCCTACATACAGCCCAGTCTCTACATACAGCCCAGTCCCTACATACAGCCCAGTCCCTACATACAGCCCAGTCCCTGTATACAGCCCAGTCCCTACATACAGCCCAGTCCCCTACATACAGCTCAGTCCCTACATACAGCCCAGTCCCTACATACAGCCCAGTCCCTACATACAGCCCAGTCTCCTACATGGCCCAGTCCCCTAGTCTCTACATACAGCCCAGTCCCCATACAGCCCAGTCCCTACATACAGCCCAGTCCCTGTATACAGCCCAGTCCCTATATACACAGTCCCCTACATACAGCCCAGTCCCACATACAGCCCATCGCCTACATACAGCTCAGTCCCTACATACATCCCAGTCCCCTACATACAGCCCAGTCCCTACATGCCCAGTCCCTACATACAGCCCAGTCCCTACATACAGCCCAGTCCCTACATGCAGCCCAGTCCCTACATACAGCCCAGTCCCTATACACAGCCCAGTCCCTACATACAGCCCAGTCCCTACATACAGCTCAGTCCCTACATACAGCCCAGTCCCTACATACAGCCCAGTCCCTACATACAGCCCAGTCCCTACATACAGCCTAGTCCCCACATACAGCCCAGTCCCTACATCCAGCCCAGTCCCTACATCCAGCCCAGTCCCTACATACAGCCCAGTCCCTACATACAGCTCCAGTCCCTACATTCAGGCCAGTCGCCTACATACAGCTCACTCCCTACATACAGCCCAGTCCCTACATACAGCCCAGTCCCCTACATACATCCCAGTCCCCTACATACATCAAGGTCCCTACATACAGCCCAGTCCCTACATACAGCCCAGTCCCTACATACAGCCCAGTCCCCTACATACAGCTCAGTCCCTACATACAGCTCAGTCCCCTACATACAGCTCCAGTCCCTACATACAGCCCAGTCCCTACATACAGCCCAGTCCCTACATACAGCCCAGTCCCTACATGCAGCCCAGTCCCTACATACAGCCCAGTCCCTATATACAGCCCAGTCCCTACATACAGCCCAGTCCCTACATACAGCTCAGTCCCTACATACAGCCCAGTCCCTACATACAGCCCAGTCCCTACATACAGCCCAGTCCCCTACATACATCCCAGTCCCTGCATACAGCCCAGTCCCTACATACAGCCCAGTCCCTACATACAGCCCAGTCCCCTACATACAGCTCAGTCCCTACATACAGCCCAGTCCCTACATACAGCCCAGTCCCTACATACAGCCCAGTCTCTACACACAGCCCAGTCCCTATATACAGCCCAGTCCCTACATACAGCCCAGTCCCTGTATACAGCCCAGTCCCTATATACAGCCCAGTCCCTACATACAGCCCAGTCCCTACATACAGCCCAGTCGCCTACATACAGCTCAGTCCCTACATACATCCCAGTCCCCTACATACAGCCCAGTCCCTACATACAGCCCAGTCCCCACATACAGCCCAGTCCCTACATGCAGCCCAGTCCCTACATACAGCCCAGTCCCTACATACAGCCCAGTCCCTACATACAGCCCAGTCCCTACATACAGCCCAGTCCCTACATACAGCCCAGTCCCTACATACAGGCCAGTCGCCTACATACAGCTCACTCACTACATACAGCCCAGTCCCTACATACAGCCCAGTCCCCTACATACATCCCAGTCCCCTACATACATCCCAGTCCCTACATACAGTCCAGTCCCTACATACAGCCCAGTCCCCTACATACAGCTCAGTCCCTACATACAGCTCAGTCCCTACATACAGCCCAGTCCCTACATACAGCCCAGTCCCTACATACAGCCCAGTCCCCTACATACAGCCCAGTCCCTACATACAGCCCAGTCCCTACATAAAGCCCAGTCGCCTACATACAGCCCAGTCCCTACATACAGCCCAGTCCCTACATACAGCCCAGTCGCTACATACAGCCCAGTCCCTACATAAAGCCCAGTCCCTACATACAGCTCAGTCCCTACATACAGCCCAGTCCCTACATACAGCCCAGTCCCTACATACAGCCCAGTCTCTACATACAGCCCAGTCCCTATATACAGCCCAGTCCCTACATACAGCCCAGTCCCTACATACAGCCCAGTCCCTATATACAGCCCAGTCCCCTACATACAGCCCAGTCCCTATATACAGCCCAGTCGCCTACATACAGCCTCCAGTCCCTACATACATCCCAGTCCCTACATACAGCCCAGTCCCTACATACAGCCCAGTCCCTACATACAGCCCAGTCCCTACATACAGCCCAGTCCCTACATGCAGCCCAGTCCCTATATACAGCCCAGTCCCTATATACAGCCCAGTCCCTACATACAGCCCAGTCCCTACATACAGCTCAGTCCCTACATACAGCCCAGTCCCTACATACAGCCCAGTCCCTACATACAGCCTAGTCCCTACATACAGCCTAGTCCCTACACAGCCCAGTCCCTACATCCAGCCCAGTCCCTACATCCAGCCCAGTCCCTACATACAGCCCAGTCCCTACATACAGCCCAGTCCCTACATTCAGGCCAGTCGCCTACATACAGCTCACTCCCTACATACAGCCCAGTCCCTACATACATCCCAGTCCCCTACATACATCCCAGTCCCTACAGACAGCCCAGTCCCTACATACAGCCCAGTCCCTACATACAGCCCAGTCCCCTACATACAGCCCAGTCCCTACATACAGCTCAGTCCCTACATACAGCCCAGTCCCTACATACAGCCCAGTCCCTACATACAGCCCAGTCCTACATACAGCCCAGTCCCTACATGCAGCCCAGTCCCTACATACAGCCCAGTCCCTATATACAGCCCAGTCCCTACATACAGCCCAGTCCCTACATACAGCTCAGTCCCTACATACAGCCCAGTCCCTACATACAGCCCAGTCCCTACATACAGCCCAGTCCCCTACATACATCCCAGTCCCTACATACAGCCCAGTCCCTACATACAGCCAGTCCCTACATACAGCCCAGTCCCCTACATACAGCTCAGTCCCTACATACAGCCCAGTCCCTACATACAGCCCAGTCCCTACATACAGCCCAGTCCTACATACAGCCCAGTCCCTATATACAGCCCAGTCCCTACATACAGCCCAGTCCCTGCATACAGCCCAGTCCCTATATACAGCCCAGTCCCCTACATACAGCCCAGTCCCTACATACAGCCCAGTCGCCTACATACAGCTCAGTCCCTACATACATCCCAGTCCCCTACATACAGCCCAGTCCTACATACAGCCCAGTCCCTACATACAGCCCAGTCCCTACATGCAGCCCAGTCCCTACATACAGCCCAGTCCCTACATACAGCCCAGTCCCTACATACAGCCCAGTCCCTACATACAGCCCAGTCCCTACATACAGGCCAGTCGCCTACATACAGCTCACTCACTACATACAGCCCAGTCCCTACATACAGCCCAGTCCCCTACATACATCCCAGTCCCCTACATACATCCCAGTCCCTACATACAGCCAGTCCCTACATACAGCCCAGTCCCTACATACAGCTCAGTCCCTACATACAGCTCAGTCCCTACATACAGCCCAGTCCCTACATACAGCCCAGTCCCTACATACAGCCCAGTCCTACATACAGCCCAGTCCCTACATACAGCCCAGTCCCTACATAAAGCTCAGTCCCTACATACAGCCCAGTCCCTACATACAGCCCAGTCCCTACATACAGCCCAGTCCTACATACAGCCCAGTCCCTACATACAGCCCAGTCCCCTACATACAGCTCAGTCCCTACATACAGCCCAGTCCCTACATACAGCCCAGTCCCTACATACAGCCCAGTCTCTACATACAGCCCAGTCCCTATATACAGCCCAGTCCCTACATACAGCCCAGTCCCTACATACAGCCCAGTCCCTATATACAGCCCAGTCCCTACATACAGCCCAGTCCCTACATACAGCCCAGTCCTACATACAGCCCAGTCCCTACATACATCCCAGTCCCTACATACAGCCCAGTCCCTACATACAGCCCAGTCCCCACATAGCCCAGTCCCTACATACAGCCCAGTCCCTACATACAGCCCAGTCCCTACATGCAGCCCAGTCCCTACATACAGCCCAGTCCCTATATACAGCCCAGTCCCTACATACAGCCCAGTCCCTACATACAGCTCAGTCCCTACATACAGCCCAGTCCCTACATACAGCCCAGTCTACATACAGCCCAGTCCCTACATACAGCCTAGTCCTACATACAGCCCAGTCCCTACATCCAGCCCAGTCCCTACATCCAGCCCAGTCCCTACATACAGCCCAGTCCCTACATACAGCCCAGTCCCTACATTCAGGCCAGTCGCCTACATACAGCTCACTCCCTACATACAGCCCAGTCCCTACATACAGCCCAGTCCCTACATACATCCCAGTCCCTACATACATCCCAGTCCCCTACATACAGCCCAGTCCCTACATACAGCCCAGTCCCTACATACAGCCCAGTCCCTACATACAGCCCAGTCCCTACATGCAGCCCAGTCCCCTACATACAGCCCAGTCCCTACATACAGCCCAGTCCCTACATACAGCCTAGTCCCTACATACAGCCCAGTCCCTTCATCCAGCCCAGTCCCTACATCCAGCCCAGTCCTACATACAGCCCAGTCCCTACATCCAGCCCAGTCCCTACATACAGCCCATTCCCTACATACAGCTCAGTCCCTACATACAGCCCAGTCCCTACATACAGCCCAGTCCCTACATGCAGCCCAGTCCCTACATACAGCCCAGTCCCTACATACAGCCCAGTCTACATACAGCCCAGTCCCTACATACAGCTCAGTCCCTACATACAGCCCAGTCCCTACATACAGCCCAGTCCCTACATACAGCCCAGTCCCTACATACAGCCCAGTCCCTATATACAGCCCAGTCCCTACATACAGCCCAGTCCCTGTATACAGCCCAGTCCCTATATACAGCCCAGTCCCTACATACAGCCCAGTCCCTACATACAGCCCAGTCCTACATACAGCTCAGTCCCTACATACATCCCAGTCCCCTACATACAGCCCAGTCCCTACATACAGCCCAGTCCCTACATACAGCCCAGTCCCTACATGCAGCCCAGTCCCTACATACAGCCCAGTCCCTACATACAGCCCAGTCCCTACATACAGCCCAGTCCCTACATACAGCCCAGTCCCTACATACAGCCCAGTCCCTACACAGGCCAGTCGCCTACATACAGCTCACTCACCCAGCCCAGTCCCTACATACAGCCCAGTCCCCTACATACATCCCAGTCCCTACATACATCCCAGTCCCTACACATACAGCCCAGTCCCTACATACAGCCCAGTCCCCTACATACAGCTCAGTCCCTACATACAGCTCAGTCCCTACATACAGCCCAGTCCCTACATACAGCCCAGTCCCTACACCCACAGCCCAGTCCCTACATACAGCCCAGTCCCTACATACAGCCCAGTCCCTACATAAAGCCCAGTCGCCACATACAGCTCAGTCCCTACATACAGCCCAGTCCCTACATACAGCCCAGTCGCTACATACAGCCCAGTCCCTACATACAGCCCAGTCCCCTACATACAGCCCAGTCCCTACATACAGCCCAGTCCCTACATACAGCCCAGTCCCTACATACAGCCCAGTCTCTACATACAGCCCAGTCCCTATATACAGCCCAGTCCCTACATACAGCCCAGTCCCTGTATACAGCCCAGTCCCTATATACAGCCCAGTCCCCTACATACAGCCCAGTCACATACAGCCCAGTCGCCTACATGCAGCTCAGTCCCTACATACATCCCAGTCCCCTACATACAGCCCAGTCCCTACATACAGCCCAGTCCCTACATACAGCCCAGTCCCTACATACAGCCCAGTCCCTACATGCAGCCCAGTCCCTACATACAGCCCAGTCCCTATACAGCCCAGTCCCTACATACAGCCCAGTCCCTACATACAGCTCAGTCCCTACATACAGCCCAGTCCCTACATACAGCCCAGTCCCTACATACAGCCCAGTCCCTACATACAGCCTAGTCCCTACATACAGCCCAGTCCCTACATCCAGCCCAGTCCCTACATCCAGCCCAGTCCCTACATACAGCCCAGTCCCTACATACAGCCCAGTCCCTACATTCAGGCCAGTCGCCTACATACAGCTCACTCCCTACATACAGCCCAGTCCCTACATACAGCCCAGTCTCCTACATACATCCCAGTCCCCTACATTCATCCCAGTCCCTACATACAGCCCAGTCCCTACATACAGCCCAGTCCCTACATACAGCCCAGTCCCCTACATACAGCTCAGTCCCTACATACAGCTCAGTCCCTACATACAGCCCAGTCCCTACATATAGCCCAGTCCCTACACAGCCCAGTCCCTACATACAGCTCAGTCCCTACATACAGCCCAGTCCCAACATACAGCCCAGTCCCCTACATACATCCCAGTCCCCTACATACAGCCCAGTCCCTACATACAGCCCAGTCCTTACATACAGCCCAGTCCCCTACATACAGCCCAGTCCCTATATACAGCCCAGTTATTACATACAGCCCAGTCCCTACATACAGCCAAGTCCCTACATACAGCCCAGTCCCTATATACAGCCCAGTCCCTACATACAGCCCAGTCCCTGTATACAGCCCAGTCCCTACATACAGCCCAGTCCCTACATACAGCCCAGTCCCTGTATACAGCCCAGTCCCTATATACTGCCCAGTCCCTACATACAGCCCAGTCCCTACATACAGCCCAGTCGCCTACATACAGCTCAGTCCCTACATACATCCCAGTCCCTACATACAGCCCAGTCCCTACATACAGCCCAGTCCCTACATACAGCCCAGTCCCTACATACATCCCAGTCCCTACATACAGCCCAGTCCCCTACATACAGCCCAGTCCCTACATACAGCCAGTCCCTACATACAGCCCAGTCCCCTACATACAGCCCAGTCCCCTACATACAGCTCAGTCCCTACATACAGCCCAGTCCCCATACAGCCCAGTCCCTACATACAGCCCAGTCCCTACATACAGCCCAGTCCCTACATACAGCTCAGTCCCTACATACAGCCCAGTCCCTACATACAGCCCAGTCCCCTACATACATCCCAGTCCCTACATACAGCCCAGTCCCTACATACAGCCCAGTCCCCTACATACAGCCCAGTCCCTATATACAGCCCAGTCCCCTACATACATCCCAGTCGCCTACATACAGCTCACTCCCTACATACAGCCCAGTCCCTACATACATCCCAGTCCCCTACATACATCCCAGTCCCCTACATACAGCCCAGTCCCTACATACAGCCCAGTCCCTACATACAGCCCAGTCCCCTACATACAGCCCAGTCCCCTACATACAGCCCAGTCCCTACATACAGCCCAGTCCCTACATACAGCCCAGTCCCTACATACAGCCCAGTCCCTACATACAGCTCAGTCCCTACATACAGCCCAGTCCCTACATACAGCCCAGTCCCTACATACAGCCCAGTCCCTGTATACAGCCCAGTCCCTATATACAGCCCAGTCCCCTACATACAGCCCAGTCCCTACATTCAGCCCAGTCCCTACATACAGCCCAGTCCCTACATACAGCCCAGTCCCTACATACAGCCCAGTCCCCTACATACAGCCCAGTCCCTACATGCAGCCCAGTCCCTACATACAGCCCAGTCCCCTACATACAGCCCAGTCCCTACATACAACCCAGTCCCCTACATACTGCCCAGTCCCTACATACATCTCAGTCCCTACATACAGCCCAGTCCCTGTATACAGCCCAGTCCCTATATACAGCCCAGTCCCTTACATACAGCCCAGTCCCTACATACAGCCCAGTCCCTACATACAGCCCAGTCCCTACATACAGCCCAGTCGCCTACATACAGCTCAGTCCCTACATACATCCCAGTCCCCTACATACAGCCCAGTCCCTACATACAGCCCAGTCCCTACATACAGCCCAGTCCCTACATCCAGCCCAGTCCCTACATCCAGCCCAGTCCCTACATCCAGCCCAGTCCCTACATACAGCCCAGTCCCTACATACAGCCCAGTCCCTACATACAGGCCAGTCGCCACATACAGCTCACTCCCTACATACAGCCCAGTCCCTACATACAGCCCAGTCCCTACATACATCCCAGTCCCCTACATACAGCCCAGTCCCTACATACAGCCCAGTCCCTACATACAGCCCAGTCCCTACATACAGCCCAGTCCCTACATACAGCTCAGTCCCTACATACAGCCCAGTCCCTATATACAGCCCAGTCCCTACATACAGCCCAGTCCCTACATACAGCCCAGTCCCTACATACAGCCCAGTCCCTATATAAAGCCCAGTCCCTACATACAGCCCAGTCCCTACATACAGCCCAGTCCCTACATACAGCCCAGTCCCTACATACAGCCCGGTCCCCTACATACATCCCAGTCCCCCCTACATACAGCCCAGTCCTTACATACAGCCCAGTCCCTACATACAGCCCAGTCCCCTACATACAGCCCAGTCCCTATATACAGCCCAGTCCCTACATACAGCCCAGTCCCTACATACAGCCCAGTCCCTACACGTCCACAGCCCAGTCCCTACATACATCCCAGTCCCTACATACAGCCCAGTCCCTACATACAGCCCAGTCCCTACATACAGCCCAGTCCCCTACATACAGCCCAGTCCTCTACATACAGCCAGTCCCACATACAGCCCAGTCCCTATACAGCCCAGTCCCTTATGCAGCCCAGTCCCTACCACAGCCCAGTCCCTACATACAGCTCAGTCCCTACATACAGCCCAGTCCCTACATACAGCCCAGTCCCCTACATACATCCCAGTCCCCTACATACAGCCCAGTCCCTACATACAGCCCAGTCCCTACATACAGCCCAGTCCCCTACATACAGCCCAGTCCCTATATACAGCCCAGTCCCCTACATACATCCCAGTCGCCACATACAGCTCACTCCCCTACATACAGCCCAGTCCCTACATACATCCCAGTCCCTACATACATCCCAGTCCCCACATACAGCCCAGTCCCTACATACAGCCCAGTCCCTACATACAGCCCAGTCCCCCTACATACAGCCCAGTCCCCTACATACAGCTCAGTCCCTACATACAGCCCAGTCCCTATATACAGCCCAGTCCCTACATACAGCCCAGTCCCTACATACAGCCCAGTCCCTACATACAGCCCAGTCCCTACATACAGCCCAGTCCCTACATACATCCCAGTCCCCTACATACAGCCCAGTCCCCTACATACAGCCCAGTCCCTATATACAGCCCAGTCCCTACATACAGCCCAGTCCTACATACAGCCCAGTCCCTACATACAGCCCAGTCCCTATATACAGCCCGGTCCCTACATGCAGCCCAGTCCCTACATACAGCCCAGTCCCCTACATACAGCCCAGTCCCTACATACAACCCAGTCCCCTACATACAGTCCAGTCCCTACATACAGCTCAGTCCCTACATACAGCCCAGTCCCTACATACAGCCCAGTCCCTATACAGCCCAGTCCCTACATACAGCCCAGTCCCTACATACAGCCCAGTCCCTACATACAGCCCAGTCCCTACATACAGCCCAGTCCCTACATACAGGCCAGTCCCTACATACAGCCCAGTCCCTACATACAGCCCAGTCCCCTACATACAGCCCAGTCCCTACATGCAGCCCAGTCCCTACATACAGCCCAGTCCCCTACATACAGCCCAGTCCCTACATACAACCCAGTCCCCTACATACAGCCCAGTCCCTACATACATCCCAGTACCCTACATACAGCCCAGTCCCTACATACAGCCCAGTCCCTACATACAGCCCAGTCCCTACATACAGCCCAGTCCCCTACACACAGCTCAGTCCCTACATACAGCCCAGTCCCTATATACAGCCCAGTCCCTACATACAGCCCAGTCCCTACATACAGCCCAGTCCCTACATACAGCCCAGTCCCTACATACAGCCCAGTCCCTACATACATCCCAGTCCCCCTACATACAGCCCAGTCCCTACATACAGCCCAGTCCCTACATACAGCCCAGTCCCCTACATACAGCCCAGTCCCTACATACAGCCCAGTCCCCATACAGCCCAGTCCCCACATACAGCCCAGTCCCTACATACAACCCAGTCCCCTACATACTGCCCAGTCCCTACATACATCCCAGTCCCTACATACAGCCCAGTCCCTGTATACAGCCCAGTCCCTACATACAGCCCAGTCCCTACATACAGCCCAGTCCCTACATACAGCCCAGTCCCTACATACAGCCCAGTCCCTACATACAGCCCAGTCGCCTACATACAGCTCAGTCCCTACATACATCCCAGTCCCCTACATACAGCCCAGTCCCTACATACAGCCCAGTCCCTACATACAGCCCAGTCCCTACATCCAGCCCAGTCCCTACATCCAACCCAGTCCCTACATACAGCCCAGTCCCTACATACAGCCCAGTCCCTACATACAGCCCAGTCCCTACATACAGCCCAGTCCCTACATACAGCCCAGTCCCCTACATACATCCCAGTCCCTACATACAGCCCAGTCCCTACATACAGCCCAGTCCCTACATACAGCCCAGTCCCTACATACAGCCCAGTCCCTATACAGCCCAGTCCCTACATACAGCCCAGTCCCTACATACAGCCCAGTCCCTACATACAGCCCAGTCCCTACATACAGCCCAGTCCCCATACAGCCCAGTCCCTACATACAGCCCAGTCCCCTACATACAGCCCAGTCCCCCTACAGCTCAGTCCCTACATACAGCCCAGTCCCCTACATACAGCCCAGTCCCTACATGCAGCCCAGTCCCTACATACAGCCCAGTCCCCTACATACAGCCCAGTCCCTACATACAACCCAGTCCCCTACATACAGCCCAGTCCCTACATACAGCTCAGTCCCTACATACAGCCCAGTCCCTACATACAGCCCTTTCCCTACATACAGCCCAGTCCCTACATACAGCCCAGTCCCTATATACAGCCCAGTCCCTACATGCAGCCCAGTCCCTACATACAGCCCAGTCCCCTACATACAGCCCAGTCCCTACATACAGCCCAGTCCCTATATACAGCCCAGTCCCTACATACAGCCCAGTCCCTACATACAGCCCAGTCCCTACATACAGCCCAGTCCCTATATACAGCCCAGTCCCTACATGCAGCCCAGTCCCTACATACAGCCCAGTCCCCTACATACAGCCCAGTCCCTACATACAACCCAGTCCCCTACATACAGCCCAGTCCCTACATACATCTCAGTCCCTACATACAGCCCAGTCCCTGTATACAGCCCAGTCCCTATATACAGCCCAGTCCCTTACATACAGCCCAGTCCCTACATACAGCCCAGTCCCTACATACAGCCCAGTCCCTACATACAGCCCAGTCCCTACATACAGCCCAGTCCCTACATACAGCCCAGTCCCCTACATACAGCCCAGTCCCTACATACAGCCCAGTCCCTACATACAGCCCAGTCCCTACATCCAGCCCAGTCCCTACATCCAGCCCAGTCCCTACATCCAACCCAGTCCCTACATACAGCCCAGTCCCTACATACAGCCCAGTCCCTACATACAGGCCAGTCGCCTACATACAGCTCACTCCCTACATACAGCCCAGTCCCTACATACAGCCCAGTCCCCTACATACATCCCAGTCCCCTACATACATCCCAGTCCCCTACATACAGCCCAGTCCCTACATACAGCCCAGTCCCTACATACAGCCCAGTCCCCTACATACAGCTCAGTCCCTACATACAGCCCAGTCCCTATATACAGCCCAGTCCCTACATACAGCCCAGTCCCTACATACAGGCCAGCCTACATACAGCTCCTCCCTACATACAGCCCAGTCCCTACATACAGCCCAGTCCCTACATACATCCCAGTCCCCTACATACAGCCCAGTCCCAACAGCCCAGTCCCTACATACAGCCCAGTCCCTAGTATACAGCCCAGTCCCTACATACAGCCCAGTCCTACATACAGCCCAGTCCCTACATACAGCCCAGTCCCTACATACAACCCAGTCCCTACATACAGCCCAGTCCCTACATACATCCCAGTCCCCTACATACAGCCCAGTCCCTGTATACAGCCCAGTCCCTATATACAGCCCAGTCCCTTACATACAGCCCAGTCCCTACATACAGCCCAGTCCCTACATACAGCCCAGTCCCTACATACAGCCCAGTCGCCATACATACAGCTCAGTCCCTACATACATCCCAGTCCCCTACATACAGCCCAGTCCCTACATACAGCCCAGTCCCTACATACAGCCCAGTCCCTACATCCAGCCCAGTCCCTACATCCAGCCCAGTCCCTACATCCAACCCAGTCCCTACATACAGCCCAGTCCCTACATACAGCCCAGTCCCTACATACAGGCCAGTCGCCTACATACAGCTCACTCCCTACATACAGCCCAGTCCCTACATACAGCCCAGTCCCCTACATACATCCCAGTCCCTACATACAGCCCAGTCCCTACATACAGCCCAGTCCCTACATACAGCCCAGTCCCTACATACAGCCCAGTCCCCTACATACAGCCCAGTCCCTACATACAGCCCAGTCCCTACATACAGCCCAGTCCCTACATACAGCCCAGTCCCTACATACAGGCCAGTCAGCCCATACAGTCCCTACATACAGCCCAGTCCCTACATACAGCCCAGTCCCCTACATACATCCCAGTCCCCTACATACAGCCCAGTCCCTACATACAGCCCAGTCCCTACATAAAGCCCAGTCCCATATACAGCCCAGTCCCTACATACAGCCCAGTCCCCACAGCCCAGTCCCTACATACAGCCCAGTCCCCTACATACATCCCAGTCCCCTACATACAGCCCAGTCCCTACATACAGCCCAGTCCCTACATACAGCCCAGTCCCTACATACAGCCCAGTCCCTACATACAGCCCAGTCCCTACATACAGCCCAGTCCCTATATACAGCCCAGTCCCTACATACAGCCCAGTCCCTGTATACAGCCCAGTCCCTACATACAGCCCAGTCCCCTACATACAGCCCAGTCCCTACATACAGCCCAGTCCCTACATACAGCCCAGTCCCTATATACAGCCCAGTCCCTACATACAGCCCAGTCCCTACATACAGCCCAGTCCCTACATACAGCCCAGTCCCTACATACAGCCCAGTCCCTATATACAGCCCAGTCCCTACATACAGCCCAGTCCCTACATACAGCCCAGTCCCCTACATACAGCTCAGTCCCTACATACAGCCCAGTCCCCTACATACAGCCCAGTCCCTACATGCAGCCCAGTCCCTACATACAGCCCAGTCCCCTACATACAGCCCAGTCCCTACATACAACCAGTCCCTACATACAGCCCAGTCCCTACATACAGCCCAGTCCCTACATACAGCCCAGTCCCTACATACAGCCCAGTCCCTATATACAGCCCAGTCCCTACATACAGCCCAGTCCCTACATACAGCCCAGTCCCTACATACAGCCCAGTCCCTACATACAGCCCAGTCCCCTACATACAGCCCAGTCCCTACATACAGCCCAGTCCCTACATACAGCCCAGTCCCTACATACAGCTCAGTCCCTACATACAGCCCAGTCCCACATACAGCCCAGTCCCTATATACAGCCCAGTCCCTACATACAGCCCAGTCCCTACATACAGCCCAGTCCCTACATACAGCCCAGTCCCTACATACAGCCCAGTCCCTACATACAGCCCAGTCCCTATATACAGCCCAGTCCCTACATACAGCCCAGTCCCTGTATACAGCCCAGTCCCTACATACAGCCCAGTCCCCTACATACAGCCCAGTCCCTACATGCAGCCCAGTCCCTACATACAGCCCAGTCCCCTACATACAGCCCAGTCCCTACATACAACCCAGTCCCCTACATACAGCCCAGTCCCTACATACATCCCAGTCCCCTACATACAGCCCAGTCCCTACATACAGCCCAGTCCCTACATACAGCCCAGTCCCTACATACAGCCCAGTCCCCTACATACAGCCCAGTCCCTACATACAGCCCAGTCCCTATATACAGCCCAGTCCCTAGATACAGCCCAGTCCCTACATACAGCCCAGTCCCTACATACAGCCCAGTCCCCTACATACAGCCCAGTCCCTACATACATCCCAGTCCCCTACATACAGCCCAGTCCCTACATACAGCCCAGTCCCTAACATACAGCCCAGTCCCCTACATACAGCCCAGTCCCTATATACAGCCCAGTCCCTGTATACAGCCCAGTCCCTATATACAGCCCAGTCCCTTACATACAGCCCAGTCCCTACATACAGCCCAGTCCCTACATACAGCCCAGTCCCTACATACAGCCCAGTCGCCCACATACAGCCCAGTCCCTACATACATCCCAGTCCCTACATACAGCCCAGTCCCTACATACAGCCCAGTCCCTACATACAGCCCAGTCCCTACATCCAGCCCAGTCCCTACATCCAGCCCAGTCCCTACATACAGCCCAGTCGCCACACAGCTCAGTCCCTACATACAGCCCAGTCGCCCATACAGTCCCCTACATACATCCCAGTCCCCTACATACAGCCCAGTCCCTACATACAGCCCAGTCCCTACATACAGCCCAGTCCCTACATACAGGCCAGTCCCTACATACAGCTCACTCCCTACATACAGCCCAGTCCCTACATACAGCCCAGTCCCCTACATACATCCCAGTCCAGTCCCTACATACAGCCCAGTCCCTACATACAGCCCAGTCCCTACAGACAGCCCAGTCCCTACATACAGCCCAGTCCCCTACATACAGCTCAGTCCCTACATACAGCCCAGTCCCTATATACAGCCCAGTCCCTACATACAGCCCAGTCCCTACATACAGCCCAGTCCCTACATACAGCCCATACATACAGCCCAGTCCCCTACATACAGCCCAGTCCCTACATACAGCCCAGTCCCTACATACAGCCCAGTCCCTACATACAGCCCAGTCCCTACACAGCCCAGCATACAGCCCAGTCCCTACATACAGCCCAGTCCCTACATACAGCCCAGTCCCCTACATACAGCCCAGTCCCCTACATACAGCTCAGTCCCTACATACAGCCCAGTCCCCTACATACAGCCCAGTCCCTACATGCAGCCCAGTCCCTACATACAGCCCAGTCCCTACATACAGCCCAGTCCCTACATACAACCCAGTATACATACAGCCCAGTCCCTACATACAGCCCAGTCCCCTACATACAGCCCAGTCCCTACATGCAGCCCAGTCCCTACATACAGCCCAGTCCCCTACATACAGCCCAGTCCCTACATACAGCCCAGTCCCTACATACAGCCCAGTCCCCATACAGCCCAGTCCCCTACATACAGCCCAGTCCCTACATACAACCCAGTCCCTACATACAGCCCAGTCCCCATACAGCTCAGTCCCTACATACAGCCCAGTCCCCATACAGCCCAGTCCCTATACAGCCCAGTCCCTACATACAGCCCAGTCCCTACATACAGCCCAGTCCCTACATACAGCCCAGTCCCTATATACAGCCCAGTCCCTACATACAGCCCAGTCCCTATACAGCCCAGTCCCTACATACAGCCCAGTCCCCTACATACAGCCCAGTCCCTACATGCAGCCCAGTCCCTACATACAGCCCAGTCCCTACATACAGCCCAGTCCCTACATACAACCCAGTCCCCTACATACAGCCCAGTCCCTACATACATCCCAGTCCCCTACATACAGCCCAGTCCCTACATACAGCCCAGTCCCTACATACAGCCCAGTCCCTACATACAGCCCAGTCCCCTACATACAGCCTCAGTCCCTGCATACAGCCCAGTCCCTACATACAGCCCAGTCCCTACATACAGCCCAGTCCCTACATACAGCCCAGTCCCTACATACAGCCCAGTCCCTACATACAGCCCAGTCCCCCATACATCCCAGTCCCCTACATACAGCCCAGTCCCTACATACAGCCCAGTCCCTACATACAGCCCAGTCCCCTACATACAGCCCAGTCCCTACATACAGCCCAGTCCCCTACATACAGCCCAGTCCCTACATACAACCCAGTCCCCTACATACAGTCCCTACATACATCTCAGTCCCTACATACAGCCCAGTCCCTGTATACAGCCCAGTCCCTATATACAGCCCAGTCCCTTACATACAGCCCAGTCCCTACATACAGCCCAGTCCCTACATACAGCCCAGTCCCTACATACAGCCCAGTACATACAGCTCAGTCCCCCATCCCAGTCCCCACAGCCCAGTCCCTACATACAGCCCAGTCCCTACATACAGCCCAGTCCCTACATCCAGCCCAGTCCCTACATCCAGCCCAGTCCCTACATCCAACCCAGTCCCTACATACAGCCCAGTCCCTACATACAGCCCAGTCCCTACATACAGAGTCCCCATACAGCCCAGTCCCTACATCCCAGTCCCCTACATACATCCCAGTCCCCTACATACAGCCCAGTCCCTACATACAGCCCAGTCCCTACATACAGCCCAGTCCCCTACATACAGCCCAGTCCCTGTATACAGCCCAGTCCCTAGCATACAGCCCAGTCCCTACATACAGCCCAGTCCCTACATACAGCCCAGTCCCTACATACAGCCCAGTCCCTATATACAGCCCAGTCCCTACATACAGCCCAGTCCCCATACAGCCCAGTCCCCTACATACAGCTCAGTCCCTACATACAGCCCAGTCCCCCATACAGCCCAGTCCCTACATGCAGCCCAGTCCCTACATACAGCCCAGTCCCCTACATACAGCCCAGTCCCTACATACAACCCAGTCCCCTACATACAGCCCAGTCCCTACATACAGCTCAGTCCCTACATACAGCCCAGTCCCTACATACAGCCCAGTCCCTATATACAGCCCAGTCCCTACATACAGCCCTCTTTCCACATACAGCCCAGTCCCTACATACAGCCCAGTCCCTATATACAGCCCAGTCCCTACATGCAGCCCAGTCCCTACATACAGCCCAGTCCCCTACATACAGCCCAGTCCCTACATACATCCCAGTCCCCTACATACAGCCCAGTCCCTACATACAGCCCAGTCCCTACATACAGCCCAGTCCCTACATACAGCCCAGTCCCTATATACAGCCCAGTCCCTACATACAGCCCAGTCCCTACATACAGCCCAGTCCCTACATACAGCCCAGTCCCTACATACAGCCCAGTCCCTACATACAGCCCAGTCCCTATATACAGCCCAGTCCCTACATACAGCCCAGTCCCTGTATACAGCCCAGTCCCTACATACAGCCCAGTCCCCTACATACAGCCCAGTCCCTACATGCAGCCCAGTCCCCACATACAGCCCAGTCCCCTATGACATACAGCCCAGTCCCTACATACAACCCAGTCCCCTACATACAGCCCAGTCCCTACATACATCCCAGTCCCCTACATACAGCCCAGTCCCTACATACAGCCCAGTCCCTACATACAGCCCAGTCCCTACATACAGCCCAGTCCCCTACATACAGCTCAGTCCCTACATACAGCCCAGTCCCTATATACAGCCCAGTCCCCACATACAGCCCAGTCCCTACATACAGCCCAGTCCCTACATACAGCCCAGTCCCTATATACAGCCCAGTCCCTACATACAGCCCAGTCCCTACATACAGCCCAGTCCCTACATACAGCCCAGTCCCTACATACAGCCCAGTCCCTACATACAGCCCAGTCCCCTACATACATCCCAGTCCCCTACATACAGCCCAGTCCCTACATACAGCCCAGTCCCTACATACAGCCCAGTCCCCTACATACAGCCCAGTCCCTATATACAGCCCAGTCCCTACATACAGCCCAGTCCCTACATACAGCCCAGTCCCTACATACAGCCCAGTCCCTACATACAGCCCAGTCCCTACATACAGCCCAGTCCCTACATACAGCCCAGTCCCCTACATACATCCCAGTCCCCACATACAGCCCAGTCCCTACATACAGCCCAGTCCCTACATACAGCCCAGTCCCCCACATACAGCCCAGTCCCTATATACAGCCCAGTCCCTACATACAGCCCAGTCCCTACATACAGCCCAGTCCCCTACATACAGCCCAGTCCCTACATACAGCCCAGTCCCTACATACAGCCCAGGCCCTACATACAGCCCAGTCGCCTACATACAGCTCAGTCCCTACATACATCCCAGTCCCCTACATACAGCCCAGTCCCTACATACAGCCCAGTCCCTACATACAGCCCAGTCCCTACATACAGCCCAGTCCCCTACATACAGCCCAGTCCCTACATGCAGCCCAGTCCCTACATACAGCCCAGTCCCTACATACAGCCCAGTCCCTACATACAGCTCAGTCCCTACATACAGCCCAGTCCCTACATACAGCCCAGTCCCCTACATACATCCCAGTCCCCTGCATACAGCCCAGTCCCTACATACAGCCCAGTCCCTACATACAGCCCAGTCCCTATATACAGCCCAGTCCCTACATACAGCCCAGTCCCTACATACAGCCCAGTCCCTACATACAGCCCAGTCGATTACATACAACTCAGTCCCTACATACAGCCCAGTCCCTACATACAGCCCAGTCCCCTACATACATCCCAGTCCCTGCATACAGCCCAGTCCCTACATACAGCCCAGTCCCCACATACAGCCCAGTCCCCTACATACAGCTCAGTCCCTACATACAGCCCAGTCCCTATATACAGCCCAGTCCCTACATACAGCCCAGTCCCTACATACAGCCCAGTCCCTACATACAGCCCAGTCCCTACATACAGCCCAGTCCCTACATGCAGTCTAGTCCCTACATACAGCCCAGTCCCTACATACAGCCCAGTCCCTATATACAGCCCAGTCCCTACATACAGCCCAGTCCCTGTATACAGCCCAGTCCCTATATACAGCCCAGTCCCCTACATACAGCCCAGTCCCTACATACAGCCCAGTCCCTACATACAGCCCAATCCCTACATACAGCCCAGTCCCTACATACAGCCCAGTCCCCTACATACAGCCCAGTCCCTACATACAGCCCAGTCCCTACATACAGCCCAGTCCCTACATACAGCCCAGTCCCCTACATACAGCCCAGTCCCCTACATACAGCCCAGTCCCCAGTCCCTACATACAGCCCAGTCCCTACATACAGCCCAGTCCCTACATACCGCCTAGTCCCTACATACAGCCCAGTCCCCTACATACAGCCCAGTCCCTACATACAGCCCAGTCCCTACATACAGCCCAGTCCCTCCAGGACAGCGGAGTCAATCACCACCTTCCGGAGACACCTGAAACCCCACCTCTTTAAGGAATACCTAGGATAGGATAAAGTAATCCTCTCCCCTTAAAAGACCTAGATGCACTATTGTAAAGTGGCTGTTCCACTGGATGTCATAAGGTGAAAGCACCAATTTGTAAGTGCCCTGGATAAGAGCGTTCATAAATGACTTAAATGTAAATGTAAATGTACATACAGCCAGTCCCTACATACAGCCCAGTCCCTATATACAGCCTAGTCCCTACATACAGCCGCAGTCCCTATACAGCCCAGTCCCTATATACAGCCCAGTCCCCTACATACAGCCCAGTCCCTACATACAGCCCAGTCCCTACATACAGCCCAATCCCTACATACAGCCCAGTCCCTACATACAGCCCAGTCCCTACATACAGCCCAGTCCCCTACATACAGCCCAGTCCCCTACATACAGCCCAGTCCCTACATACAGCCCAGTCCCTACATACAGCCCAGTCCCTACATACAGCCCAGTCCCTACATACCCCCTAGTCCCTACATACAGCCCAGTCCCCTACATACAGCCCAGTCCCTACATACAGCCCAGTCCCTACATACAGCCCAGTCCCTACATACAGCCCAGTCCCTACATACAGCCCAGTCCCTACATACAGCCCAGTCCCTACATACAGCTCCCAGTCCCCTGTATACAGCCCAGTCCCTACATACAGCCCAGTCCCCTACATACAGCCCAGTCCCTACATACAGCCCAGTCCCTACATACAGCCCAATCCCTACATACAGCCCAGTCCCTACATACAGCCCAGTCCCTACATACAGCCCAGTCCCTACATACAGCCCAGTCCCCTACATACAGCCCAGTCCCTACATACAGCCCAGTCCCCTACATACAGCCCAGTCCCTACATACAGCCCAGTCCCTACATACAGCCCAGTCCCTACATACAGCCCAGTCCCTACATACAGCCCAGTCCCTACATACAACCCAGTCCCTACATACAGCCCAGTCCCTACATACAGCCTAGTCCCTACATACAGCTCAGTCCCTACATACAACCCAGTCCCTACATACAGCCCAGTCCCTATACAGCCCAGTCCCTACAGCCCAGTCCCTACATACAGCCCAGCCCAGTCCCTGTCCCTACATACAGCCCAGTCCCTGTATACAGCCCAGTCCCCTACATACAGCCTAATAGTCCCTACATGTCCCTACATGCAGCCCAGTCCCTACATACAGCCCAGTCCCCTACATACAGCCCAGTCCCTACATACAGCCCAGTCCCTACATACAGCTCAGTCCCTACATACAGCCCAGTCCCTACATACAGCCCAGTCCCTATATACAGCCCAGTCCCTACACAGCCCAGTCCCTACATACAGCCCAGTCCCTACATACAGCCCAGTCCCTACATACAGCCCAGTCCCTATATACAGCCCAGTCCCCACACAGCCCAGTCCCTGTATACAGCCCAGTCCCTATATACAGCCCAGTCCCCTACATACAGCCCAGTCCCTACATACAGCCCAGTCCCTACATACAGCCCAGTCCCTACATGCAGCCTAGTCCCTACATACAGCCCAGTCCCTACATACAGCCCAGTCCCCTACATACAGCCCAGTCCCTACATACAGCCCAGTCCCTACATACAGCCCAGTCCCTACATACAGCCCAGTCCCTACATACAGCCCAGTCCCTACATACCGCCTAGTCCCTACATACAGCCCAGTCCCCACATACAGCCCAGTCCCTACATACAGCCCAGTCCCTACATACAGCCCAGTCCCTACATACAGCCCAGTCCCTACATACAGCCCAGTCCCTACATACAGCCCAGTCCCTATATACAGCCCAGTCCCTACATACAGCCCAGTCCCTGTATACAGCCCAGTCCCTATATACAGCCCAGTCCCCTACATACAGCCCAGTCCCTACATACAGCCCAGTCCCTACATACAGCCCAGTCCCTACATACAGCCCAGTCCCTACATACAGCCCAATCCCTACATACAGCCCAGTCCCTACATACAGCCCAGTCCCCTACATACAGCCCAGTCCCTACATACAGCCCAGTCCCTACATACAGCCCAGTCACCTACATACAGCCCAGTCCCTACATAGAGCCCAGTCCCTACATACAGCCCAGTCCCCTACATACAGCCCAGTCCCTACATACAGCCCAGTCCCCTACATACAGCCCAGTCCCTACATAGAGCTCAGTCCCTACATACAGCCCAGTCCCTACATACAGCCCAGTCCCTATATACAGCCCAGTCCCTACATACAGCCCCAGTCCCTACATACAGCGCAGTCCCTACATACAGCCCAGTCCCTATATACAGCCCAGTCCCTAAGCATACAGCCCAGTCCCTACATACAGCCCAGTCCCTATATACAGCCCAGTCCCCTACATACAGCCCAGTCCCTACATACAGCCCAGTCCCTACATACAGCCCAGTCCCTACATACAGCCCAGTCCCTACATACAGCCCAGTCGCCTACATACAGCTCAGTCCCTACATACATCCCAGTCCCCTACATACAGGCCAGTCCCTACATACAGCCCAGTCCCTACATACAGCCCAGTCCCCTACATACAGCCCAGTCCCTACATACAGCTCAGTCCCTACATACAGCCCAGTCCCTACATACAGCCCAGTCCCTATATACAGCCCAGTCCCTACATACAGCCCAGTCCCTACATACAGCCCAGTCCCTGTATACAGCCCAGTCCCTATATACAGCCCAGTCCCCTACATACAGCCCAGTCCCTACATACAGCCCAGTCCCTACATACAGCCCAGTCCCTACATACAGCCCAGTCCCTACATACAGCCCCAGTCCCCACATACAGCCCAGTCCCTGTATACAGCCCAGTCCCTATATACAGCCCAGTCCCCTACATACAGCCCAGTCCCTACATGCAGCCCAGTCCCTACATACAGCCCAGTCCCCCTACATACAGCCCAGTCCCTACATACAGCCCAGTCCCTACATACATCTCAGAACCCTACATACAGCCTAGTCCCTACATACAGCCCAGTCCCTATATACAGCCCAGTCCCTACATACAGCCCAGTCCCTACATACAGCCCAGTCCCTACATACAGCCCAGTCCCTACACAGCCCAGTCCCTATATACAGCCCAGTCCCTACATACAGCCCAGTCCCTGTATACAGCCCAGTCCCTATATACAGCCCAGTACCCTACATACAGCCCAGTCCCTACATGCAGCCCAGTCCCTACATACAGCCCAGTCCCTACATACAGCCCAGTCCCTACATACAGCCTAGTCCCTACATACAGCCCAGTCCCTACATGCAGCCTAGTCCCTACATACAGCCCAGTCCCTACATACAGCCCAGTCCCCTACATACAGCCCAGTCCCTACATACAGCCCAGTCCCTACATACAGCCCAGTCCCTACATACAGCCCGGTCCCTACATACCGCCAGTCCCTACATACAGCCCAGTCCCTACATACAGCCCAGTCCCTGTATACAGCCCAGTCCCTATATACAGCCCAGTCCCCTACATACAGCCCAGTCCCTACATACAGCCCAGTCCCTACATACAGCCCAGTCCCTACATAGTCCCAGCCCAATACAGCCCAGTCCCTACATACAGCCCAGTCCCTACATACAGCCCAGTCCCCTACATACAGCCCAGTCCCTACATACAGCCCATACAGTCCCTACATACACAGTCCCTACATACAGCCCAGTCCCCTACATACAGCCCAGTCCCTACATACAGCCCAGTCACCTACATACAGCCCAGTCCCTACATACAGCCCAGTCCCTACATACAGCCCAGTCCCTACATACAGCATACAGCCCAGTCCCTACATAGAGCCCAGTCCCTACATACAGCCCAGTCCCTACATACAGCCCAGTCCCTACATACAGCCCAGTCCCTACATACAGCCCAGTCCCTACATACAGCGCAGTCCCTACATACAGCCCAGTCCCTATATACAGCCCAGTCCCTACATACAGCCCAGTCCCTACATACAGCCCAGTCCCTACATACAGCCCAGTCCCCTACATACAGCCCAGTCCCTACATACAGCCCAGTCCCTACATACAGCCCAGTCCCTACATACAGCCCAGTCCCTACATACAGCCCAGTCCCTACATACAGCCCAGTCCCTACATACATCCCAGTCCCCTACATACAGCCCAGTCCCTACATACAGCCCAGTCCCTACATACAGCCCAGTCCCCTACATACAGCCCAGTCCCTACATACAGCCCAGTCCCTACATACAGCCCAGTCCCTACATACAGCCCAGTCCCTACATACAGCCCAGTCCCTCACATACAGCCCAGTCCCTACATACAGCCCAGTCCCTACATACAGCCCAGTCCCTACATACAGCCCAGTCCCTGTATACAGCCCAGTCCTGTATACAGCCCAGTCCCTACATACAGCCCAGTCCCTACATACAGCCCAGTCCCTACATGCAGCCCAGTCCCTACATACAGCCCAGTCCCCTACATACAGCCCAGTCCCTACATACAGCCCAGTCCCTACATACAGCTCAGTCCCTACATACAGCCCAGTCCCTACATACAGCCCAGTCCCTATATACAGCCCAGTCCCTACATACAGCCCAGTCCCTACATACAGCCCAGTCCCTACATACAGCCCAGTCCCTATATACAGCCCAGTCCCCTACATACAGCCCAGTCCCTGTATACAGACCAGTCCCTACATACAGCCCAGTCCCCTACATACAGCCCAGTCCCTACATACAGACCAGTCCCTACATACAGCCCAGTCCCTACATACAGCCCAGTCCCTACATACAGCCCAGTCCCCTACATACAGCCCAGTCCCTACATACAGCCCAGTCCCTACATACAGCCCAGTCCCTATATACAGCCCAGTCCCTACATACAGCCCAGTCCCTACATACAGCCCAGTCGCCTACATACAGCTCAGTCCCTACATACAGCCCAGTCCCTACATACAGCCCAGTCCCCTACATACATCCCAGTCCCCTACATACAGCCCAGTCCCTACATACAGCCCAGTCCCTACATACAGCCCAGTCCCCTACATACAGCTCAGTCCCTACATACAGCCCAGTCCCTATATACAGCCCAGTCCCTACATACATCCCAGTCCCCTACATGCAGCCCAGTCCCTACATACAGCCCAGTCCCCTACATACAGCCCAGTCCCTACATACAGCCCATACATACAGTTGAGTCAGTGTGTTGGCAGCAGCCACTCAATGTTAGTGGTGGCTGTTTAACAGTCTGATGGCCTTGAGATATAAGCTCTTTCTCAGTCTCTCGGTCCCAGCTTTGATGCACCTGTACTGACCTCGCCTTCTGGATGATAGCGGGGTGAACAGGCAGTGGCTCGGGTGGTGTAGGTGTTTGCCCCCGGTGATGCGTTGTGCAGACCTCACTGCCCTCTGGAGAGCCTTATGGTTGTGGGCGGAGCAGTTGCCGTACCAGGCGGTGATACAGCCTGACATACAGCCCAGTCCTTACATCTTGACAACAACATAGGTAAAGCGGTTGACCTTTCAGCTTCATCTGGAAAAATCGTACACATCATATTAGGAAATCTGTCGTTATGAACACATATGAATATGGTCGTCTACATATTTTACATTTTCCTCCTTTTAATAATACTTTTTTAAGATAAATTGGGCTAAACATTTCTTAAAGAATCCAACTTCAATTTGAAATGTCATCCCTCATTATATCTTCTCCTGTTTTGGTGGCTTCAATTTTATGTTACTTTGTAACTATTACATTGATATGATTCCTACAAAATTATCTGCTTTTCATAGACAAGTATTCTTAGCTAATATATAAAAACATAATCATTTTCATTTATTTGGGAACAATAGGATATTTGTATAGAAATTCTTCATTAACTTTTTAATGTCGATTGTTTCAATGATGTGAAATTGTAGTTACAATATCTCTGTAACTCCTGAGTTTAGTCTCTGATGCTATTCCATCTGGAACTCTCATGTTATTTAGAGGTGTAACCAGACCTCACCTTGTTGACCTACCCTCCTGAGAGTTCTCCATAGTCTCTGATGCTATTCCATCTGAACTCTCATGTTATTTAGAGGTGTAACCAGACCTCACCGACCTACCCTCCTAGAGAGTTCTCCATAGTCTCTGATGCTAATCCTTGAACTCTCATGTTATTTAGAGGTAGACCTCACCTTGTTGACCTACCCTCCTAGAGAGTTCTCCATGATGTCCATCTGAACTCTCAATTGACCTCACCTTGTTGAACCCTCCAAGTTCTATAATTCCATCTGGAACTCTCATGTTATTTAGGTGTAACCACTCCTCAGTTGACCTACCCTCCTAGAGAGTTCTCCATAGTCTCTGATGCTATTCCATCTGGAACTCTCATGTTATTTAGAGGTGTAGCCAGACCTCACCTTGTTGACCCTACCCTCCTAGAGAGTTCTCCATAGTCTCTGATGCTATTCCATCTGAACTCTCATGTTATTTAGAGGTGTAACCAGACCTCACCTTGTTGACCTACCCTCCTAGAGAATATCTCTGACCTACCCTCCTAACTCTGATGCTATTCCATCTCCATGTTATTTAGAGGTGCAGCCAGACCTCACCCCTACCCTCTAGAGAGTTCTCCATAGTCTCTGATGCTATTAGAACTCTCATGTTATTTAGAGGTGCAGCCAGACCTCACCTGACCCTCTAGAGAGTTCTATTCCATTCCTGGAACTCTCATGTTATTTAGAGGTGCAGCCAGACCTCACCTTGTTGACCTACCCTCCTAGAGAGTTCTCCATAGTCTCTGATGCTATTCCATCTGGAACTCTCATGTTATTTAGAGGTGCAGCCAGACCTCACCTTGTTGACCTACTCCTCCTAGAGTTCTCCATAGTGTCCATCTGGAACTCTCATGTTATTTAGAGATCCCTCACCTTGTTGACCTACCCTCCTAGAGAGTTCTCCATAGTCTCTGATGCTATTCCATCTGAACTCTCATGTTATTTAGAGGTGTAGCCAGACCTCACCTTGTTGACCTACCCTCCTAGAGAGTTCTCCATAGTCTCTGATGCTATTCCATCTGAACTCTCATGTTATTTAGAGGTGTAGCCAGACCTCACCTTGTTGACCTACCCTCCTAGAGAGTTCTCTAGAGATGCTATTCCATCTCTCCATGTTATTTAGAGTCTCTGATGCTATCCATTCCATCTGAACTCTCATGTTATTTAGAGAGTGTCTCTAACCAGACTCACCTTGTTGACCTACCCTCCTAGAGAGTTCTCCATAGTCTCTGATGCTATTCCATCACTCTCATGTAACTCTATTTAGAGGTGTAACCAGACCTCACCTTGTTGACCTACCCTCCTAGAGAGTTCTCCTAGAGAGTTCTCCATAGTCTCTGATGCTATTCCATCTGGAACTCTCATGTTATTTTAGAGTCTCTGGTGAACTCTCATGTTATTTAGAGGTGTAACCAGACCTCACCTTGTTGACCTACCCTCCTAGAGAGTTCTCCTAGAGAGTTCTCCATAGTCTCTGATGCTATTCCATCTGGAACTCTCATGTTATTTAGAGGTGTAACCAGACCTCACCTGACCTCACCGTGTTGACCTACCCTCCTAGAGAGAGTTCTCCGTAGTCTCTGATGCTATTCCATCTGGAACTCTCATGTTATTTAGAGGTGTAACCAGACCTCACCTTGTTGACCTACCTTCTAGAGAGTTCTCCATAGTCTCAGTTGACTATCAATAGAGATAGAGGTGTTTCTCCTTGTCCCTCAGAACAACATATCTATACCTGCTTTATTTCAAAGGGATATTGTATCTATTCCTTACGTCAAAACTTACTGGAATATATTGGTCAATAATACCTGTTGGGGAAAAAGGTGTAATTATTACCACACAAATACCTGCTTGTTTAACAAGGTCAGGTCTCTCTTTCAGAATGATCCATGAGTATGACCCTGTGAATTATTACTTTAAGAAACTCAAAAAATACATGAACATTAACTGTACTTTTTATGTTGAGCATCCAGAAACAGATTTGCATTTATTTTGACGTTGTCTACATGTAAAGAAATTATGGAAAGATATTCATAGTTTTATAATTGTTAATATTCTTGATTACTTTTTTTATTTATTTATTTTATTTTATGGGAGAATGTGCTGCTCGGTTTCTTTAACCGTAATAATGATAAAGAAAAACCATTTTTACCTCAAAACTAATTGCGCTAATGGCAAAATGTAATATTCATGAATGTAAATTCACTAATAAATAACCACTCTTCCGTGTTTTCTAGAAGGAATCCGAGCAGTACATCAAGACCATTCAACATTCTTCTAATCAGAAAGCTGTTAAAACAATCAATATGTCTGCATCCTCTAATGTCTCTGTATAATGTGTAATTTGTTGTAACCCCTTCTAGCATATTGTATCATTGTCTGTTTGTATACTTCTTGTAAGTACACTGGTTTTTCTGCAATAAAAAAAAGCAGTTTCAACTAAAAAAGAAAGAAAGACAAAAAGACCTGTCCATATCTGACCTGTATTGTACTGCCACCTAGTGGTATGTTCGATTACTACAGGTGAAGATACAGGTCATTAAAACTCCCCTCTATTAGTTCCTACAGGTGGCAGTCTATGCATGGCCGTAAATCACCAATAATTCTCCTCCTTCATTTACATGTGTACAGCTGCCACAATATGTAGGCTACTTCAGTGGACGTGCTACCTGTCCCAGACCTGCTGTTTTCAACTCTCTAGAGACAGCAGGAGTGGTAGAGATACTCTGAATGATCGGATATGAAAAGCCAACTGACATTTACTCCTGAGGTGCTGACCTGTTGCACCCTCCACAACCACTGTGATTATTATTACTTGACCCTGCTGGTCATCTATGAACATTTGAACATCTTGGCCATGTTCTGATATAATCTCCTGCTGGTCATCTATGAACATTTGAACATCTTGGCCATGTTCTGTTATAATCTCCTGCTGGTCATTTATGAACATTTGAACATCTTGGCCATGTTCTGATATAATCTCCTGCTGGTCATCTATGAACATTTGAACATCTTGGCCATGTTCTGTTATAATCTCCTGCTGGTCATCTATGAACATTTGAACATCTTGGCCATGTTCTGTTATAATCTCCACCCGGCACAGCCAGAAGAGGACTGGCCACCCCTCATAGCCTGGTTCCTCTCTAGGTTTCTTCCTAGGTTTTGGCCTTTCTAGGGAGTTTTCCTAGCCACAGTGCTTCTACACCTGCATTGTTTGCTGTTTGGGGTTTAAGGCTGGGTTTCTGTACAGCACTTTGAGATAAAGAATGGCTTTATAAATACATTTGATTTGATTTGTCTATGTTCTCAGGACAAAATGAATTATCAAAATAGATTCATGTGAATGAAGCTAGTAGATGTTTAACTCTAGAATCAATATAGTTGGTTCTCATGTTGTGAGATGGAGATGTGCATCCCAAATGACTCTCCCGATTCCCTATATAGTGCACTACTTTTGATCAGATACCTATGGGTCTTGGTCAAAAAGTAGTGCACTATTTAGGGAATAGGGAGAGCCAATTTAAGATGCAGACAGAGTATCGTTTACAGACACCAGTCAGATGGCTGAAGGGGCTCAGAAAGCCCACAGTAGGGGCTCAGAAAGCCCACAGTAGGGGCTCAGGAAGCCCACAGTAGGGGCTCAGAAAGCCCAGGGGTCTGCCTGACAGACTTGTGTTTGCTTGTTAGCTGCTATCTGTATTGATTTTCTCTTGGTGGCTGCTGGTTTGCTGAATTAAATGATTCTGAGTTAGTATGTCGTCGTATGTCGTCGTAGTCCTTTCCCCGTCATATAAAAGACTATGGATAATAACCACGGCAACCTGAGTAGCATAATGTATGATGACAATAAAACACCGTTGATTTAGGTATTCTATGATTAGCCTGTACAAAATGTACATAGTCTTCATTCTGTTGTAATATCCCAGCTTAGCCTCTACATCTTCTACAGTACTTAGGCCCTTCTTACTGTTGTAATATCCCAGATTAGCCTCTACAACTTCTACAGCACCTAGGCCCTTCTCACTGTTGTAAAATCCCAGATTAGCCTCAACAACATCTACATATGCCCTCTGCTAATGTGTCGTGGGCCACAGCTTCCACGTCGTTCATTATTTACCATAGAACGCATAGACCCTTGTTGATCATTCTCACGTAATATCCATTAGCCTCTACCACATTTACCTAGGCCCTTCTTACTGTTGTAATATCCCAGATTAGCCTCTACAACGTCTACAGTACCTAGGCCCTTCTTACTGTTTTAATATCCTAGATTAGCCTCTACAACATTTACCTAGGCCCTTCCCAGATTAGCCTCTACAACTTCTACAGCACCTAGGCCCTTTTTACTGTTGTAATATCCCATGCTTACAATTTACAGTACCTAGGCTTTTACTGTTGTAATATCAGATTACACATCTTCTACAGTACCTAGGCCCTTCTTACTGTTTGTAATATCCCAGATTAGCCTCCCAACATTTACCTTAGGCCCTTCTTACTGTTGTAATATCCTGAACTCTACATTTACAGTACCTAGGCCCTTCTTACTGTTGTAATATCCCAGATTAGCCTCTACATCTTCTACAGTACCTAGGCCCTTCTTACTGTTGTAATACATCCCAGAATATCCCAGTACCTGGGCCCTTCTTACTGTTGTAATATCCAGATTAGCTCTACATCTTCTACAGTACCTAGGCCCTTCTTACTGTTGTAATATGATTTTCCACAACATTTATCCCAGATATCCCAGATTAGCTCTACAACTTCTACAGCACCTAGGCCCTTCTTACTGTTGTAATATCCCAGATTAGCTCTACATCTTCTACAGTACCTAGGCCCTTCTTACTGTTGTAATATCCCAGATTAGCCTCCTAACATTTTACCTAGGCCCTTCTTACTGTTGTAATATCCCAGATTAGCCTCTACAACTTCTACAGCACCTAGGCCCCTTCTTACTGTTGTAATATCCCAGATTAGCCTCTACAATTCTACAGCACCTAGGCCCTTCTTACTGTTGTAATATCCCAGATTAGCCTCTACATCTTCTACAGTACCTAGGCCCTTCTTACTGTTGTAATATCCCAGATTAGCCCTCTACAACTTCTACAGCACCTAGGCCCTTCTTACTGTTGTAATATCCCAGATTAGCCTCTACAACTTCTACAGTACCTAGGCCCTTCTCACTGTTGTAATATCCCAGATTAGCTCTACAACTTCTACAGTACCTAGGCCCTTCTTACTGTTGTAATATCCCAGATTAGCATTTACAACTTCCACAGTACCTAGGCCCTTCTTACTGTTGTAATATCCCAGATTAGCCTCTACAACTTCTACAGTACCTAGGCCCTTCTTACTGTTGTAATATCCCAGATTAGCCTCTACAATTTCTACAGCACCTAGGCCCTTCTTACTGTTTGTAATATCCCAGATTAGCCTCCACAACATTTACCTAGGCCCTTCTTACTGTTGTAATATCCCAGATTAGCCTCTACAACTTCTACAGCACCTAGGCCCTTCTTACTGTTGTAATATCCCAGATTAGCCTCTACAACTTCTACAGTACCTAGGCCCTTCTTACTGTTGTAATATCCCAGATTAGCCTCTACAATTTCTACAGTACCTAGGCCCTTCTTACTGTTGTAATATCCCAGATTAGCCTCTACATCTTCTACAGTACCTAGGCCCTTCTTACTGTTGTAATATCCCAGATTAGCCTCTACAACTACAGCACCTAGGCCCTTCTTACTGTTGTAATATCCCAGATTAGCCATTACAACTATACAGCACCTAGGCCCTTCTTGCTGTTGTAATATCCCAGATTAGCCTCTACAACTTCTACAGTACCTAGGCCCTTTCTTACTGTTGTAATATCCCAGATTAGCCTCTACAACTTGTACAGTACCTAGGTCCTTCTACTGTTGTAATATCCCAGATTAGCCTCTACAACTTCTACAGCACCTAGGCCCTTCTTACTGTTGTAATATCCCAGATTAGCCTCTACAACTTCTACAATACCTAGGCCCTTCTTACTGTTGTAATATCAATTTCTACAGTACCTAGCCTCTACAATCCCAGATTTCTACAACATTTACCTAGGCCCTTCTTACTGTTGTAATATCCCAGATTAGCCTCTACAACTTCTACAGTACCTAGGCCCTTCTTACTGTTGTAATATCCCAGATTAGCCTCTACAACTTCTACAGTACATAGGCCCTTCTTACTGTTGTAATATCCCAGATTAGCCTCTACAACTCTACAAGGCCCTTCTTACTGTTGTAATATCCCAGATTAGCCTCTACAACTTCTACAGCACCTAGGCCCTTCTTACTGTTGTAATATCCCAGATTAGCCTCTACAACTTCTACAGCACCTAGGCCCTTCTTACTGTTGTAATATCCCAGATTAGCCTCTACAACTTCTACAGCACCTAGGCCCTTCTTACTGTTGTAATATCCCAGATTAGCTCTACAACTTCTACAGTACCTAGGCCCTTCTTAGGTAATATCCCAGATTTCTTACCTAGGCCCATTTTACTGTTGTAATATCCCAGATTAGCAACTCTACAGTACCTAGGCCCTTCTTCTGTTGTAATACAGCATTTACCTAGGCCCTTCTTACTGTTGTAATATCCCAGCTCTACAATTTCTACAGTACCTAGGCCCTTCTTACTACAATTTCCACAACATTTACCTAGGTACCTCCCAGATTAGCCCTTCTTACTGTTGTAATATCCCAGATTAGCCTCCACAACATTTACCTAGGCCCGTTTTACTGTTGTAATATCCCAGATTAGCCTCTACAACTTCTACAGTACCTAGGCCCTTCTTACTGTTGTAATATCCCAGATTAGCCTCCACAACATTTACCTAGGCCCTTCTTACTGTTGTAATATCCCAGATTAGCCTCTACAATTTCTACAGTACCTAGGCCCTTCTTACTGTTGTAATATCCCAGATTAGCCTCTACAATATCTACAGTACCTAGGCCCTTCTTACTGTTGTAATATCCCAGATTAGCCTCTACAACTTCTACAGCACCTAGGCCCTTCTTACTGTTGTAATATCCCAGATTAGCCTCTTACAACTTCTACAGCACCTAGGCCCTTCTTTTACTGTTGTAATATCCCAGATTAGCCTCTACAACTTCTACAGCACCTAGGCCCTTCTTACTGTTGTAATATCCCAGATTAGCCTCTACAATATTACAGTACCTAGGCCCTTCTTACTGTTGTAATATCCTTACAGATTAGCCTCTACAACTTCTACAGCACCTAGGCCCTTCTTACTGTTGTAATATCCCAGATTAGCCTCTACAACTTCTACAGCACCTAGGCCCTTCTTACTGTTGTAATATCCCAGATTAGCCTCTACAACTTCTACAGTACCTAGGCCCTTCTTACTGTTGTAATATCCCAGATTAGCCTCCGCAACATTTACCTAGGCCTGTTTTACTGTTGTAATATCCCAGATTAGCCTCTACAACTTCTACAGTACCAGCCCTTCTTACTGTTGTAATATCCCAGATTAGCCTCCACAACATTTATCTAGGCCCTTCTTACTGTTGTAATATCCCAGATTAGCTCTACAATTTCTACAGTACCTAGGCCCTTCTTACTGCTTTTGTAATATCCCAGATTAGCTCCACAACATTTACCTAGGCCCTTCTTACTGTTGTAATATCCCAGATTAGCTACTCTACAACTTCTACAGCACCTAGGCCCTTCTTACTGTTGTAATATCCCAGATTAGCTCTACATCTTCTACAGTACCTAGGCCCTTCTTACTGTTGTAATATCCCAGATTAGCCTCTACAATTTCTACAGTACCTAGGCCCTTCTTACTGTTGTAATATCCCAGATTAGCCTCTACAATTTCTACAGTACCTAGGCCCTTCTTACTGTTGTAATATCCCAGATTACCTCTACAATTTCTACAGTACCTAGGCCCTTCTTACTGTTGCAATATCCCAGATTAGCCTCTACAACTTCTACAGCACCTAGGCCCTTCTAACTGTTGTAATATCCCAGATTAGCCATCTACAACTCTACAATACCTAGGCCCTTCTTACTGTTGTAATATCCCAGATTAGCCTCTACAATTTATACAGTACCTAGGCCCTTCTTACTGTTGTAATATCCCAGATTAGCCTCCACAACATTTACCTAGGCCCATTTTACTGTTGTAATATCCCAGATTAGCCTCTACAACTTCTACAGTACCACTCTACTGTTGTAATATCCCAGATTAGCCTCCACAACATTTACCTAGGCCCTTCTTACTGTTGTAATATCCCAGATTAGCCTCTACAATTTCTACAGTACTCTAGGCCCTTCTTACTGTTGTAATATCCCAGATTAGCCTCCACAACATTTTAGGCCCCTTACTGTTGTAATATCCCAGATTAGCCTCTACAATTTCTACAGTACCTAGGCCCTTCTAACTGTTGTAATATCCCAGATTAGCCTCCACAACATTTACCTAGGAGCCTCTACAACTTCTACAGTACCTAGCCTACTGTTGTAAATCCCAGATTAGCCTCCACAACATTTACCACTGTTGTAATACCTAGGCCCTTCTTACTGTTGTAATATCCCAGATTAGCCTCTACAATATCTACAGTACCTAGGCCCTTCTTACTACAGTACAACTTCTACAGCACCTAGGCCCTTCTTACTGTTGTAATATCCCATTAGCCTCTACAATTAGCACCTAGGCCCTTCTACTGTTGTAATACAGATTATCTACAACTTCTACAGCACCTAGGCCCTTCTTACTGTTGTAATATCCCAGATTAGCCTCTACAACATCTACAGTACCTAGGCCCTTCTTACTGTTGTAATATCCCAGATTAGCCTCATTAATCTCTCTACAGCACCTAGGCTCCTTCTTACTGTTGTAATATCCCAGATTAGCTCTACAACTTCTTAGCTTACTGTTGTAATATCCCAGATTAGCTTCTACAACTTCTACAGCACCTAGGCCCTTCTTACTGTTGTAATATCCTAGATTAGCTCTCTAACTTATGGCAGTACCTAGGCCCTTCTTACTGTTGTAATATCCCAGATTAGGCTAGGCCTGTTTTACTGTTGTAATATCCTGTGATTAGCCTCTACAACTTACAGCACCCCAGGCCTCTTCTTTACTGTTGTAATATCCCAGATTAGGCCAACATTTATCTAGGCCCCTTACTGTTGTAATATCCCAGATTAGCTACTACTGTTGTAATATCCTGTGATTAGCCTCCACAACATTTACCTAGGCCCTTCTTACTGTTGTAATACAGGATTAGCCTCTACAACTTCTACAGCACCTAGGCCCTTCTTACTGTTGTAATATCCCAGATTAGCCATCTTCTACAACTTACTGTTGTAATACAGTACAATTTCTGTACCTAGGCCCTTCTTACTGTTGTAATATCCCAGATTAGCCTCTACAACTTCTACAGTACCTAGGCCCTTCTTACTGTTGTAATATCCCAGATTAGCAGATTAGCCTCTACAACTTCTACAGCAAGGCCCTTCTAACTGTTGTAATATCCCAGATTAGCCTCTACAACTTCTACAATACCTAGGCCCTTCTTACTGTTGTAATATCCCCAGATTAGCTCTACAATTTATACAGTACCTAGGCCCTTCTTACTGTTGTAATATCCCAGATTAGCCTCTACAACATTTACCTACAGCACCAGATTAGCCTTCATAACTCTACAGCACCTAGGCCCTTCTTACTGTTGTAATATCCCAGATTAGCCTCTACAACTTCTACAGCACCTAGGCCCTTCTAACTGTTGTAATATCCCAGATTAGCCTCTACAACATTTACCTAGGCCCCTTTACTGTTTTATCCCAGATTGTTACAATTTCTACAGTACCTAGCCCTTCTTACTGTTGTAATATCCCAGATTAGCCTCTACAACATTTACCTAGGCCCTTCTTACTGTTGTAATATCCCAGATTAATTCTACAACTTCTACAATACCTAGGCCCTTCTTACTGTTGTAATATCCCAGAACTACACCCTCTACAGTACCTAGGCCCTTCTTACTGTTGTAATATCCCAGATTAGCCTCTACAACATTTACCTAGGCCCTCTACTGTTGTAATATTTAGCTCTACAACTTCTACAGGCCCTTCTTACTGTTGTAATATCCCAGATTAGCCTCTACAACTTCTACAGTACATAGGCCCTTCTTACTGTTGTAATATCCCAGATTAGCCTACAACTTCTACAGTACTATTTACCATCCCAGATTAGCCTCTCTACAACTTCTACAGCACCTAGGCCCTTCTTACTGTTGTAATATCCCAGATTAGCCTCTACAACTCTTACAGTACCAAGGCCCTTCTTACTGTTGTAATATCCCAGATTAGCTCTACAACTTTCTACAGCACCTATTCCCTTCTTACTGTTGTACATCCCCCAGATTAGCCTCTACAACTCTACAGTACCTAGGCCCTTCTTACTGTTGTAATATCCCAGATTAGCCTACACAACATTTACCTAGGCCCATTTGTTGTAATATCCCAGATTAGCCTCTACAACTTCTACAGTACCTAGGCCCTTCTTACTGCTGTAATATCCCAGATTAGCCTTACAACATTTACCTAGGCCCTTCTTACTGTTGTAATATCCTAGATTAGCTCTACACTTCTACAGTACCTAGGCCCTTCTTACTGTTGTAATATCCCAGATTAGCCTCCACAACATTTACCTAGGCCCTTCTTACTGTTGTACAGATTAGCCTCTACAATTTCTACAGTACCTAGGCCCTTCTTACTGTTGTAATATCCCAGATTAGCCTCCACCATTTACCCAGGCCCGTTTTACTGTTGTAATATCCCAGATTAGCCTCTACAACTTCTACAGTACCTAGGCCCTTCTTACTGTTGTAATATCCCAGATTAGCCTCCACAACATTTACCTAGGCCCTTCTTACTGTTGTAATATCCCAGATTAACATTTACCTAGGCCCTTCTTACTGTTGTAATATCCCAGATTAGCTCTACAATATCTACAGTAACTTCTGTTGTAATACAGCCTCTACAACTTCTACAGCACCTAAGCCCTTCTTACTGTTATAATATCCCAGATTAGCCTCTCATAACTTTCTGTCTCTTCTTACTGTTGTAATATCCCAGATTAGCCTCCACAACATTTACCTAGGCCCTTCTTACTGTTGTAATATCCCAGATTAGCCTCTACAATTTCTACAGTACCTAGGCCCTTCTTACTGTTGTAATATCCCAGATTAGCCTCCCACAACATTTTAGGCCCTTCTTACTGCTGTAATATCCCAGATTACTTCTACAGCACCTGTTGTAATATCCCAGATTAGCACAACATTTACCTAGGCCCGTTTACTGTTGTAATATCCCAGATTAGCCTCTACAACTTCTACAGTACCTAGGCCCTTCTCACTGTTGTAATATCCCAGATTAGATTAGGCCTTACTGTTGTAATATCCCAGATTAACTTCTACAGTACCTACCTAGGCCCAGTTCTTACTGTTGTAATATCCCAGATTAGCCTCTACATCTACAGCACCTACAGTACCTAGGCCCTTCTTACTGTTGTAATATCCCAGATTAGCCTCTACAACTTCTACAGTACCTAGGCCCTTCTTACTGTTGTAATATCCCAGATTAGCCTCTACAACATTTACCTAGGCCCTTCTTACTGTTGTAATATCCCAGATTAGCTACAACTTCTACAGTACCTAGGCCCTTCTTACTGTTGTAATATCCCAGATTAGCCTCCACAACATTTACCAGGCCCTTCTTACTGTTGTAATATCCCAGATTAGCCCTACAACTTTACAGTACCTAGGCCCTTCTTACTGTTGTAATATCCCAGATTAGCCTCTACAATTAGGCTCTACTGTTGTAATATCCCAGATTACTACAACTTCTACAGCACTACTTACTGTTGTAATATCCCAGATTAGCCCAACTTCTACAGCACCTCTTACTGTTGTAATATCCCAGATTAGCCTCTACAACTTCTACAGTACCTAGGCCCTTCTTACTGTTGTAATATCCCAGATTAGCCTCCACAACATTTACCTAGGCCCATTTTACTGTTGTAATATCCCAGATTAGCCTCTACAACTTCTACAGTACCTACTTACTGTTGTAATATCCCAGATTAGCCTCCACAACATTTACCTAGGCCCTTCTTACTGTTGTAATATCCCAGATTAGCCTCTACAATTTCTACAGTAACTTACTGCTGTATCCCAGCCTCCACAACATTTACCTAGGCCACCCTTCACTGTTGTAATATCCCAGATTAGCTCTACAATTTCTACAGTACCTAGGCCCTTCCCTACTGTTGTAATATAGATTAGCCTCCACAACATTTACCTAGGCCTGTTTTACTGTTGTAATATCCCAGATTAGCTTTTTTTTTTTTTTTCTACAACTTCTACAGTACCTAGGCCCTTCTTACTGTTGTAATATCCCAGATTAGCCCACAACATTTACCTAGGCCCTTCTTACTGTTGTAATATCCCAGATTAGCAGTACCTAGGCCCTTCTTATTGTTGTAATATCCCAGATTAGCTCTCTACAACTTCTACAGCACCTAGGCCCTTCTTACTGTTGTAATATCCCAGATTAGCCTCTACAACTTCTACAGCACCTAGGCCCTTCTTACTGTTGTAATATCCCAGATTAGCCTCTACTAACTTCTACAGCACCTAGGCCCTTCTACTGTTGTAATATCCCAGATTAGCCTCTTACAACTTCTACAGCACCTACCTTACTGTTGTAATATCCCAGATTAGCTCTACAATATCTACAGTACCTAGGCCCTTCTTACTGTTGTAATATCCTAGATTAGCCTCTACAACTTCTACAGCACCTAGGCCCTTCTTACTGTTGTAATATCCCAGATTAGCCTCTACAACTTCTACAGCACCTAGGCCCTTCTACTGTTGTAATATCCCAGATTAGCCTCTACAACTTCTACAGCACCTAGGCCCTTCTACTGTTGTAATATCCCAGATTAGCCTCTACAACATTCTTACCTGTTGTAATATAGGCCAACTTCTTACTGTTGTAATATCCCAGATTAGCCTCTACAACTTCTACAAGGCCCTTCTTCTACAGTACCTAGGCCCTTCTTACTGTTGTAATATCCCAGATTAGCCTCCTCTACAACTTCTACAGATTAGCCTCCACAACATTTACCTAGGCCCTTCTTACTGTTGTAATATCCCAGATTAGCTTCTCTACAAGGCCTCTTCTACTGTTGTAATTTCTACAGTACCTAGGCCCTTCTTACTGTTGTAATATCAATTTCCAGATTAGCCCTTCCACAACATTTCTACAGTACCTAGGCCCTTCTTACTGTTGTAATATCCCAGATTAGCCTCTACAATTTCTACAGTACCTAGGCCCTTCTTACTGTTGTAATATCCCAGATTAGCCTCTACAACATTTACCTAGGCCCTTTTACTGTTGTAATATCCCAGATTAGCCTCTACAACTTCTACAGTACCTAGGCCCTTCTTACTGTTGTAATATCCCAGATTAGCCTCCACAACATTTTACCTAGGCCCTTCTTTACTGTTGTAATATCCCAGATTAGCCTCTACAACTTCTACAGTACCTAGGCCCTTCTTACTGTTGTAATATCCCAGATTAGCCTCTACAACATTTACAGCACCTAGGCCCTTCTTACTGTTGTAATATCCCAGATTAGCCCTACAATTTCTACAGCACCTAGGCCCTTCTTACTGTTGTAATATCCCAGATTAGTCTCTACAACTTCTACAGTACCAATCTTCTACAGCCTCCACAACATTTACCTAGGCCCATTCTTACTGTTGTAATATCCCAGATTAGCCTCTACAACTTGGCAGCACCTACTGCTGCCCAGATTTCATTTACTGTTGTAATATCCCAGATTAGCCTCTACAACTTCTACAGTACCTAGGCCCTTCTTACTGTTGTAATATCCCAGATTAGATTTTAGCCTTTTACTGTTGTAATACAGACTTACAACAGCACCTAGGCCCTTCTTACTGTTGTAATATCCCAGATTAGATTAGCTCTGTTGTAATACAGATTAGCCTCTACAACTTCTACAGCACCTAGGCCCTTCTTACTGTTGTAATATCCCAGATTAGCCTCTACATCTTCTACAGTACCTAGGCCCTTCTTACTGTTGTAATATCCAGATTAGCCTCTTACAACTTCTACAGTACCTAGGCCCTTCTTACTGTTGTAATATCCCAGATTAGCCTCTACAATTTCTACAGTACCTAGGCCCTTCTTACTGTTGTAATATCCCAGATTACTACAACTTCTACAGTACCTAGGCCCTTCTACTGTTGTAATATCCCAGATTAGCCTCTACAATTTCTACAGTACCTAGGCCCTTCCTTACTGTTGTAATATCCCAGATTAGCCTCTACAACTTCTACAGTACCTAGGCCCTTCTTTACTGTTGTAATATCCCAGATTAGCTCTCTACAATTTCTTACAGTACCTAGGCCCTTCTTACTGTTGTAATATCCCAGATTAGCCTCTACAATTTCTACAGTACCTAGGCCCTTCTTACTGTTGTAATATCCCAGATTAGCCTCTACAACTTCTACAGTACCTAGGCCCTTCTTACTGTTGTAATATCCCAGATTAGCCTCTACAACTTCTCAGTACCTAGGCCCTTCTTACTGTTGTAATATCCCAGATTAGCCTCTACAACTTCTACAGTACCTAGGCCCTTCTTACTGTTGTAATATCCCAGATTAGCCTCTACAACTTCTACAGCACCTAGGCCCTTCTTACTGTTGTAATATCCCAGATTAGCCTCTACAACTTCTACAGTACCTAGGCCCTTCTTACTGTTGTAATATCCCAGATTAGC